>NW_026711826.1:0-34965 GCF_026419965.1 Kogia breviceps
GAGCTCAGGGGCACTGCACTTCCCAAACCTGCAGAGTTCTAAACGATAACTATCGCCCCAAAATATATTGAGGTCAGGCTACGAAGAGGCGCTGAACGCAAGGCAGAACTGCAGGAAACGGATGTCAATGGGTACATCGGAATGGCCCCGATAGCACATGAAAAGCGCCAGAACGTGGACAATGATGCAGTTGGCCAAAAAGGGCGTATGCGTTTTTTCCTGAATATATTCAGGAAAAAACGCATACGCCCTTTTTGGCCAACCAAGCAACCTGGGAGAGCAAATCAGCACTACAAAGAAATCTCTCGCCCCCCCCGGGGCAAAAGGGCCAGGCGAAAAAAGTCTAAAAACCAGAAAGGCAGGACAGGCCACGGAGTCAAGGGAGCCTTGTTAAGCTGATGGGCGGGATGTCAATGGCCAACAGCCAACCTTCACAAGTGTATCCTCTTTCCCAAACCATGGAAAACACAGAACCACAGAGCATAGGGCACTTCCACACATGGGCGTTGACCTTGGGAAAATGAAAAAATCAACCAGACACGGGGACCCCAAAGTTGAGGGCTGCTGTCTTGACAAGAACCTCCACTCCGGTACACGTTTCATATCCCAGGAAAGAGCCAAGTGGACAAAGACGAGTGGACAAGTGGACAAAGACAAGTGGACAAGTGGACAAGTGGTGCTACGTAGGTCCAATGGAGTGTCACTCAGCCATGAAATCCACGTCATGAGGCTGGTAGCAGCATCCTGAGTGGATTTAGGTACGATCATCCTCAGTGAAATAAGTCCCACAAAAAAAAGAAACTTGTGATATCACTTATCGAGGGAATGTAAAAATCGCTCCCCATGCACTGAATCCCCAAACAGAACAGAGTCACGCTTTTAGAAAACACACTTATGCCTGCTTCAGGGGAAAGGTGAGGTGGGGTGACGCATAAAACTCGAGTTTGAAATGAGCACAGATACCCTTCCGAAAACCGAATATGGAATGGACACCACCTACTCCTTGCTCAATCAACTGGACTCACCAGACCCTGTTCATCGCACAAGTATCTATCCGACTAGTAAGCATCTTAAAAGCTAAGTCTTGATATCTCTGTGTAAGTGCATCAAGTGTGTGTCAAGCGGCCTAAAACCAGCAGGGAAAATCAGCTCAGACCCATTCTGAGGATACATTTCCAACATAAAGAAGAAACAAGCAGGGCAAAACAGAGAGAAATTCTTCCAAAATGCGTTCAGGGACTGGCATGCAACCAGGATTGACCACATCTACAGCCCCAGCGGCAGAAGACATAAGGCTGGACACTCTTGGGGCTGAGACGATTGGTGAGGTTGGGAAAGCAAATGCAGACCCTTGAAAGGAATCCTGCGTGCTCCCCATTCCATGGGTCCCAACTCTCCAGGTTCAACGCAATCTTCCGACAGCGAAAGCACTCATTGGAAAACCAGCGGATGCTACACCGTGGGATCGGGAAAGCTTTCTGAAACTCACCTCAGTTTTCATCTCCTGGTGCTCGTGTTCTCCATTCAGGCCCCCTTACTAACAATCTCCCCACTTGGAGACTCGGCGCCTTTCCATGCCTCTTTCGTACCGTCTGCAATTTGTCCGCAGGATGAACTGCAAGAGTGGGAACCAATGAGAGACTCGCTGGAGGTGTTTGGTCGGGCACATGTCACTCTCATTTCCCATCACGAAGAAGAATTCACCAGAGGTTCAGCCTGCCACCCCGGATCGACTATAGGGCGTGAAGCCATCCAGCCGTGTTGCGTCCCACTCACAAAAAAGCGACTTGGGAAATGGAGCTCAGGGGCACTGCACTTCCCAAACCTGCAGAGTTCTAAACGATAACTATCGCCCCAAAATATATTGAGGTCAGGCTACGAAGAGGCGCTGAACGCAAGGCAGAACTGCAGGAAACGGATGTCAATGGGTACATCGGAATGGCCCCGATAGCACATGAAAAGCGCCAGAACGTGGACAATGATGCAGTTGGCCAAAAAGGGCGTATGCGTTTTTTCCTGAATATATTCAGGAAAAAACGCATACGCCCTTTTTGGCCAACCAAGCAACCTGGGAGAGCAAATCAGCACTACAAAGAAATCTCTCGCCCCCCCCGGGGCAAAAGGGCCAGGCGAAAAATGTCTAAAAACCAGAAAGGCAGGACAGGCCACGGAGTCAAGGGAGCCTTGTTAAGCTGATGGGCGGGATGTCAATGGCCAACAGCCAACCTTCACAAGTGTATCCTCTTTCCCAAACCATGGAAAACACAGAACCACAGAGCATAGGGCACTTCCACACATGGGCGTTGACCTTGGGAAAATGAAAAAATCAACCAGACACGGGGACCCCAAAGTTGAGGGCTGCTGTCTTGACAAGAACCTCCACTCCGGTACACGTTTCATATCCCAGGAAAGAGCCAAGTGGACAAAGACGAGTGGACAAGTGGACAAAGACAAGTGGACAAGTGGACAAGTGGTGCTACGTAGGTCCAATGGAGTGTCACTCAGCCATGAAATCCACGTCATGAGGCTGGTAGCAGCATCCTGAGTGGATTTAGGTACGATCATCCTCAGTGAAATAAGTCCCACAAAAAAAAGAAACTTGTGATATCACTTATCGAGGGAATGTAAAAATCGCTCCCCATGCACTGAATCCCCAAACAGAACAGAGTCACGCTTTTAGAAAACACACTTATGCCTGCTTCAGGGGAAAGGTGAGGTGGGGTGACGCATAAAACTCGAGTTTGAAATGAGCACAGATACCCTTCCGAAAACCGAATATGGAATGGACACCACCTACTCCTTGCTCAATCAACTGGACTCACCAGACCCTGTTCATCGCACAAGTATCTATCCGACTAGTAAGCATCTTAAAAGCTAAGTCTTGATATCTCTGTGTAAGTGCATCAAGTGTGTGTCAAGCGGCCTAAAACCAGCAGGGAAAATCAGCTCAGACCCATTCTGAGGATACATTTCCAACATAAAGAAGAAACAAGCAGGGCAAAACAGAGAGAAATTCTTCCAAAATGCGTTCAGGGACTGGCATGCAACCAGGATTGACCACATCTACAGCCCCAGCGGCAGAAGACATAAGGCTGGACACTCGTGGGGCTGAGACGATTGGTGAGGTTGGGAAAGCAAATGCAGACCCTTGAAAGGAATCCTGCGTGCTCCCCATTCCATGGGTCCCAACTCTCCAGGTTCAACGCAATCTTCCGACAGCGAAAGCACTCATTGGAAAACCAGCGGATGCTACACCGTGGGATCGGGAAAGCTTTCTGAAACTCACCTCAGTTTTCATCTCCTGGTGCTCGTGTTCTCCATTCAGGCCCCCTTACTAACAATCTCCCCACTTGGAGACTCGGCGCCTTTCCATGCCTCTTTCGTACCGTCTGCAATTTGTCCGCAGGATGAACTGCAAGAGGGGGAACCAATGAGAGACTCGCTGGAGGTGTTTGGTCGGGCACATGTCACTCTCATTTCCCATCACGAAGAAGAATTCACCAGAGGTTCAGCCTGCCACCCCGGATCGACTATAGGGCGTGAAGCCATCCAGCCGTGTTGCGTCCCACTCACAAAAAAGCGACTTGGGAAATGGAGCTCAGGGGCACTGCACTTCCCAAACCTGCAGAGTTCTAAACGATAACTATCGCCCCAAAATATATTGAGGTCAGGCTACGAAGAGGCGCTGAACGCAAGGCAGAACTGCAGGAAACGGATGTCAATGGGTACATCGGAATGGCCCCGATAGCACATGAAAAGCGCCAGAACGTGGACAATGATGCAGTTGGCCAAAAAGGGCGTATGCGTTTTTTCCTGAATATATTCAGGAAAAAACGCATACGCCCTTTTTGGCCAACCAAGCAACCTGGGAGAGCAAATCAGCACTACAAAGAAATCTCTCGCCCCCCCCGGGGCAAAAGGGCCAGGCGAAAAAAGTCTAAAAACCAGAAAGGCAGGACAGGCCACGGAGTCAAGGGAGCCTTGTTAAGCTGATGGGCGGGATGTCAATGGCCAACAGCCAACCTTCACAAGTGTATCCTCTTTCCCAAACCATGGAAAACACAGAACCACAGAGCATAGGGCACTTCCACACATGGGCGTTGACCTTGGGAAAATGAAAAAATCAACCAGACACGGGGACCCCAAAGTTGAGGGCTGCTGTCTTGACAAGAACCTCCACTCCGGTACACGTTTCATATCCCAGGAAAGAGCCAAGTGGACAAAGACGAGTGGACAAGTGGACAAAGACAAGTGGACAAGTGGACAAGTGGTGCTACGTAGGTCCAATGGAGTGTCACTCAGCCATGAAATCCACGTCATGAGGCTGGTAGCAGCATCCTGAGTGGATTTAGGTACGATCATCCTCAGTGAAATAAGTCCCACAAAAAAAAGAAACTTGTGATATCACTTATCGAGGGAATGTAAAAATCGCTCCCCATGCACTGAATCCCCAAACAGAACAGAGTCACGCTTTTAGAAAACACACTTATGCCTGCTTCAGGGGAAAGGTGAGGTGGGGTGACGCATAAAACTCGAGTTTGAAATGAGCACAGATACCCTTCCGAAAACCGAATATGGAATGGACACCACCTACTCCTTGCTCAATCAACTGGACTCACCAGACCCTGTTCATCGCACAAGTATCTATCCGACTAGTAAGCATCTTAAAAGCTAAGTCTTGATATCTCTGTGTAAGTGCATCAAGTGTGTGTTAAGCGGCCTAAAACCAGCAGGGAAAATCAGCTCAGACCCATTCTGAGGATACATTTCCAACATAAAGAAGAAACAAGCAGGGCAAAACAGAGAGAAATTCTTCCAAAATGCGTTCAGGGACTGGCATGCAACCAGGATTGACCACATCTACAGCCCCAGCGGCAGAAGACATAAGGCTGGACACTCGTGGGGCTGAGACGATTGGTGAGGTTGGGAAAGCAAATGCAGACCCTTGAAAGGAATCCTGCGTGCTCCCCATTCCATGGGTCCCAACTCTCCAGGTTCAACGCAATCTTCCGACAGCGAAAGCACTCATTGGAAAACCAGCGGATGCTACACCGTGGGATCGGGAAAGCTTTCTGAAACTCACCTCAGTTTTCATCTCCTGGTGCTCGTGTTCTCCATTCAGGCCCCCTTACTAACAATCTCCCCACTTGGAGACTCGGCGCCTTTCCATGCCTCTTTCGTACCGTCTGCAATTTGTCCGCAGGATGAACTGCAAGAGGGGGAACCAATGAGAGACTCGCTGGAGGTGTTTGGTCGGGCACATGTCACTCTCATTTCCCATCACGAAGAAGAATTCACCAGAGGTTCAGCCTGCCACCCCGGATCGACTATAGGGCGTGAAGCCATCCAGCCGTGTTGCGTCCCACTCACAAAAAAGCGACTTGGGAAATGGAGCTCAGGGGCACTGCACTTCCCAAACCTGCAGAGTTCTAAACGATAACTATCGCCCCAAAATATATTGAGGTCAGGCTACGAAGAGGCGCTGAACGCAAGGCAGAACTGCAGGAAACGGATGTCAATGGGTACATCGGAATGGCCCCGATAGCACATGAAAAGCGCCAGAACGTGGACAATGATGCGGTTGGCCAAAAAGGCCGTATGCGTTTTTTCCTTAATATATTCAGGAAAAAACGCATACGCCCTTTTTGGCCAACCAAGCAACCTGGGAGAGCAAATCAGCACTACAAAGAAATCTCTCGCCCCCCCCGGGGCAAAAGGGCCAGGCGAAAAAAGTCTAAAAACCAGAAAGGCAGGACAGCCCACGGAGTCAAGGGAGCCTTTTTAAGCTGATGGGCGGGATGTCAATGGCCAACAGCCAACCTTCACAAGTGTATCCTCTTTCCCAAACCATGGAAAACACAGAACCACAGAGCATAGGGCACTTACACACATGGGCGTTGACCTTCGGAAAATGAAAAAATCAACCAGACACGGGGACCCCAAAGTTGAGGGCTGCTGTCTTGACAAGAAACTCCACTCCGGTACACGTTTCATATCCCAGGAAAGAGCCAAGTGGACAAAGACGAGTGGACAAGTGGACAAAGACAAGTGGACAAGTGGACAAGTGGTGCTACGTAGGTCCAATGGAGTGTCACTCAGCCATGAAATCCACGTCATGAGGCTGGTAGCAGCATCCTGAGTGGATTTAGGTACGATCATCCTCAGTGAAATAAGTCCCACAAAAAAAGAAACTTATGATATCACTTATCGAGGGAATGTAAAAATCGCTCCCCATGCACTGAATCCCCAAACAGAACAGAGTCACGCTTTTAGAAAACACACTTATGCCTGCTTCAGGGGAAAGGTGAGGTGGGGTGACGCATAAAACTCGAGTTTGAAATGAGCACAGATACCCTTCCGAAAACCGAATATGGAATGGACACGACCTACTCCTTGCTCAATCAACTGGACTCACCAGACCCTGTTCATCGCACAAGTATCTATCCGACTAGTAAGCATCTTAAAAGCTAAGTCTTGATATCTCTGTGTAAGTGCATCAAGTGTGTGTCAAGCGGCCTAAAACCAGCAGGGAAAATCAGCTCAGACCCATTCTGAGGATACATTTCCAACATAAAGAAGAAACAAGCAGGGCAAAACAGAGAGAAATTCTTCCAAAATGCGTTCAGGGACTGGCATGCAACCAGGATTGACCACATCTACAGCCCCAGCGGCAGAAGACATAAGGCTGGACACTCGTGGGGCTGAGACGATTGGTGAGGTTGGGAAAGCAAATGCAGACCCTTGAAAGGAATCCTGCGTGCTCCCCATTCCATGGGTCCCAACTCTCCAGGTTCAACGCAATCTTCCGACAGCGAAAGCACTCATTGGAAACCCAGCGGATGCTACACCGTGGGATCGGGAAAGCTTTCTGAAACTCACCTCAGTTTTCATCTCCTGGTGCTCGTGTTCTCCATTCAGGCCCCCTTACTAACAATCTCCCCACTTGGAGACTCGGCGCCTTTCCATGCCTCTTTCGTACCGTCTGCAATTTGTCCGCAGGATGAACTGCAAGAGGGGGAACCAATGAGAGACTCGCTGGAGGTGTTTGGTCGGGCACATGTCACTCTCATTTCCCATCACGAAGAAGAATTCACCAGAGGTTCAGCCTGCCACCCCGGATCGACAATAGGGCGTGAAGCCATCCAGCCGTGTTGCGTCCCACTCACAAAAAAGCGACTTGGGAAATGGAGCTCAGGGGCACTGCACTTCCCAAACCTGCAGAGTTCTAAACGATAACTATCGCCCCCAAATATATTGAGGTCAGGCTACGAAGAGGCGCTGAACGCAAGGCAGAACTGCAGGAAACGGATGTCAACGGGTACATCGGAATGGCCCCGATAGCACATGAAAAGCGCCAGAACGTGGACAATGATGCGGTTGGCCAAAAAGGGCGTATGCGTTTTTTCCTGAATATATTCAGGAAAAAACGCATACGCCCTTTTTGGCCAACCAAGCAACCTGGGAGAGCAAATCAGCACTACAAAGAAATCTCTCGCCCCCCCCCGGGGCAAAAGGGCCAGGCGAAAAAAGTCTAAAAACCAGAAAGGCAGGACAGCCCACGGAGTCAAGGGAGCCTTGTTAAGCTGATGGGCGGGATGTCAATGGCCAACAGCCAATCTTCACAAGTGTATCCTCTTTCCCAAACCATGGAAAACACAGAACCACAGAGCATAGGGCACTTCCACACATGGGCGTTGACCTTGGGAAAATGAAAAAATCAACCAGACACAGGGACCCCAAAGTTGAGGGCTGCTGTCTTGACAAGAACCTCCACTCCGGTACACGTTTCATATCCCAGGAAAGAGCCAAGTGGACAAAGACGAGTGGACAAGTGGACAAAGACAAGTGGACAAGTGGACAAGTGGTGCTACGTAGGTCCAATGGAGTGTCACTCAGCCATGAAATCCACGTCATGAGGCTGGTAGCAGCATCCTGAGTGGATTTAGGTACGATCATCCTCAGTGAAATAAGTCCCACAGAAAAAGAAACTTATGATATCACTTATCGAGGGAATGTAAAAATCGCTCCCCATGCACTGAATCCCCAAACAGAACAGAGTCACGCTTTTAGAAAACACACTTATGCCTGCTTCAGGGGAAAGGTGAGGTGGGGTGACGCATAAAACTCGAGTTTGAAATGAGCACAGATACCCTTCCGAAAACCGAATATGGAATGGACACGACCTACTCCTTGCTCAATCAACTGGACTCACCAGACCCTGTTCATCGCACAAGTATCTATCCGACTAGTAAGCATCTTCAAAGCTAAGTCTTGATATCTCTGTGTAAGTGCATCAAGTGTGTGTCAAGCGGCCTAAAACCAGCAGGGAAAATCAGCTCAGACCCATTCTGAGGATACATTTCCAACATAAAGAAGAAACAAGCAGGGCAAAACAGAGAGAAATTCTTCCAAAATGCGTTCAGGGACTGGCATGCAACCAGGATTGACCACATCTACAGCCCCAGCGGCAGAAGACATAAGGCTGGACACTCTTGGGGCTGAGACGATTGGTGAGGTTGGGAAAGCAAATGCAGACCCTTGAAAGGAATCCTGCGTGCTCCCCATTCCATGGGTCCCAACTCTCCAGGTTCAACGCAATCTTCCGACAGCGAAAGCACTCATTGGAAACCCAGCGGATGCTACACCGTGGGATCGGGAAAGCTTTCTGAAACTCACCTCAGTTTTCATCTCCTGGTGCTCGTGTTCTCCATTCAGGCCCCCTTACTAACAATCTCCCCACTTGGAGACTCGGCGCCTTTCCATGCCTCTTTCGTACCGTCTGCAATTTGTCCGCAGGATGAACTGCAAGAGGGGGAACCAATGAGAGACTCGCTGGAGGTGTTTGGTCGGGCACATGTCACTCTCATTTCCCATCACGAAGAAGAATTCACCAGAGGTTCAGCCTGCCACCCCGGATCGACTATAGGGCGTGAAGCCATCCAGCCGTGTTGCGTCCCACTCACAAAAAAGCGACTTGGGAAATGGAGCTCAGGGGCACTGCACTTCCCAAACCTGCAGAGTTCTAAACGATAACTATCGCCCCAAAATATATTGAGGTCAGGCTACGAAGAGGCGCTGAACGCAAGGCAGAACTGCAGGAAACGGATGTCAACGGGTACATCGGAATGGCCCCGATAGCACATGAAAAGCGCCAGAACGTGGACAATGATGCGGTTGGCCAAAAAGGGCGTATGCGTTTTTTCCTGAATATATTCAGGAAAAAACGCATACGCCCTTTTTGGCCAACCAAGCAACCTGGGAGAGCAAATCAGCACTACAAAGAAATCTCTCGCCCCCCCCCACCCCGGGGCAAAAGGGCCAGGCGAAAAAAGTCTAAAAACCAGAAAGGCAGGACAGCCCACGGAGTCAAGGGAGCCTTGTTAAGCTGATGGGCGGGATGTCAATGGCCAACAGCCAATCTTCACAAGTGTATCCTCTTTCCCAAACCATGTAAAACACAGAACCACAGAGCATAGGGCACTGCCACACATGGGCGTTGACCTTGGGAAAATGAAAAAATCAACCAGACACAGGGACCCCAAAGTTGAGGGCTGCTGTCTTGACAAGAACCTCCACTCCGGTACACGTTTCATATCCCAGGAAAGAGCCACGTGGACAAAGACGAGTGGACAAGTGGACAAAGACAAGTGGACAAGTGGACAAGTGGTGCTACGTAGGTCCAATGGAGTGTCACTCAGCCATGAAATCCACGTCATGAGGCTGGTAGCAGCATCCTGAGTGGATTTAGGTACGATCATCCTCAGTGAAATAAGTCCCACAAAAAAAGAAACTTATGATATCACTTATCGAGGGAATGTAAAAATCGCTCCCCATGCACTGAATCCCCAAACAGAACAGAGTCACGCTTTTAGAAAACACACTTATGCCTGCTTCAGGGGAAAGGTGAGGTGGGGTGACGCATAAAACTCGAGTTTGAAATGAGCACAGATACCCTTCCGAAAACCGAATATGGAATGGACACGACCTACTCCTTGCTCAATCAACTGGACTCACCAGACCCTGTTCATCGCACAAGTATCTATCCGACTAGTAAGCATCTTCAAAGCTAAGTCTTGATATCTCTGTGTAAGTGCATCAAGTGTGTGTAAAGCGGCCTAAAACCAGCAGGGAAAATCAGCTCAGACCCATTCTGAGGATACATTTCCAACATAAAGAAGAAACAAGCAGGGCAAAACAGAGAGAAATTCTTCCAAAATGCGTTCAGGGACTGGCATGCAACCAGGATTGACCACATCTACAGCCCCAGCGGCAGAAGACATAAGGCTGGACACTCTTGGGGCTGAGACGATTGGTGAGGTTGGGAAAGCAAATGCAGACCCTTGAAAGGAATCCTGCGTGCTCCCCATTCCATGGGTCCCAACTCTCCAGGTTCAACGCAATCTTCCGACAGCGAAAGCACTCATTGGAAAACCAGCGGATGCTACACCGTGGGATCGGGAAAGCTTTCTGAAACTCACCTCAGTTTTCATCTCCTGGTGCTCGTGTTCTCCATTCAGGCCCCCTTACTAACAATCTCCCCACTTGGAGACTCGGCGCCTTTCCATGCCTCTTTCGTACCGTCTGCAATTTGTCCGCAGGATGAACTGCAAGAGGGGGAACCAATGAGAGACTCGCTGGAGGTGTTTGGTCGGGCACATGTCACTCTCATTTCCCATCACGAAGAAGAATTCACCAGCGGTTCAGCCTGCCACCCCGGATCGACAATAGGGCGTGAAGCCATCCAGCCGTGTTGCGTCCCACTCACAAAAAAGCGACTTGGGAAATGGAGCTCAGGGGCACTGCACTTCCCAAACCTGCAGAGTTCTAAACGATAACTATCGCCCCAAAATATATTGAGGTCAGGCTACGAAGAGGCGCTGAACGCAAGGCAGAACTGCAGGAAACGGATGTCAACGGGTACATCGGAATGGCCCCGATAGCACATGAAAAGCGCCAGAACGTGGACAATGATGCGGTTGGCCAAAAAGGGCGTATGCGTTTTTTCCTGAATATATTCAGGAAAAAACGCATACGCCCTTTTTGGCCAACCAAGCAACCTGGGAGAGCAAATCAGCACTACAAAGAAATCTCTCGCCCCCCCCCCCCGGGGCAAAAGGGCCAGGCGAAAAAAGTCTAAAAACCAGAAAGGCAGGACAGCCCACGGAGTCAAGGGAGCCTTGTTAAGCTGATGGGCGGGATGTCAATGGCCAACAGCCAATCTTCACAAGTGTATCCTCTTTCCCAAACCATGTAAAACACAGAACCACAGAGCATAGGGCACTGCCACACATGGGCGTTGACCTTGGGAAAATGAAAAAATCAACCAGACACAGGGACCCCAAAGTTGAGGGCTGCTGTCTTGACAAGAACCTCCACTCCGGTACACGTTTCATATCCCAGGAAAGAGCCAAGTGGACAAGTGGACAAAGACAAGTGGACAAGTGGACAAGTGGTGCTACGTAGGTCCAATGGAGTGTCAGTCAGCCATGAAATCCACGTCATGAGGCTGGTAGCAGCATCCTGAGTGGATTTAGGTACGATCATCCTCAGTGAAATAAGTCCCACAAAAAAAGAAACTTATGATATCACTTATCGAGGGAATGTAAAAATCGCTCCCCATGCACTGAATCCCCAAACAGAACAGAGTCACGCTTTTAGAAAACACACTTATGCCTGCTTCAGGGGAAAGGTGAGGTGGGGTGACGCATAAAACTCGAGTTTGAAATGAGCACAGATACCCTTCCGAAAACCGAATATGGAATGGACACGACCTACTCCTTGCTCAATCAACTGGACTCACCAGACCCTGTTCATCGCACAAGTATCTATCCGACTAGTAAGCATCTTCAAAGCTAAGTCTTGATATCTCTGTGTAAGTGCATCAAGTGTGTGTAAAGCGGCCTAAAACCAGCAGGGAAAATCAGCTCAGACCCATTCTGAGGATACATTTCCAACATAAAGAAGAAACAAGCAGGGCAAAACAGAGAGAAATTCTTCCAAAATGCGTTCAGGGACTGGCATGCAACCAGGATTGACCACATCTACAGCCCCAGCGGCAGAAGACATAAGGCTGGACACTCTTGGGGCTGAGACGATTGGTGAGGTTGGGAAAGCAAATGCAGACCCTTGAAAGGAATCCTGCGTGCTCCCCATTCCATGGGTCCCAACTCTCCAGGTTCAACGCAATCTTCCGACAGCGAAAGCACTCATTGGAAACCCAGCGGATGCTACACCGTGGGATCGGGAAAGCTTTCTGAAACTCACCTCAGTTTTCATCTCCTGGTGCTCGTGTTCTCCATTCAGGCCCCCTTACTAACAATCTCCCCACTTGGAGACTCGGCGCCTTTCCATGCCTCTTTCGTACCGTCTGCAATTTGTCCGCAGGATGAACTGCAAGAGGGGGAACCAATGAGAGACTCGCTGGAGGTGTTTGGTCGGGCACATGTCACTCTCATTTCCCATCACGAAGAAGAATTCACCAGCGGTTCAGCCTGCCACCCCGGATCGACAATAGGGCGTGAAGCCATCCAGCCGTGTTGCGTCCCACTCACAAAAAAGCGACTTGGGAAATGGAGCTCAGGGGCACTGCACTTCCCAAACCTGCAGAGTTCTAAACGATAACTATCGCCCTAAAATATATTGAGGTCAGGCTACGAAGAGGCGCTGAACGCAAGGCAGAACTGCAGGAAACGGATGTCAACGGGTACATCGGAATGGCCCCGATAGCACATGAAAAGCGCCAGAACGTGGACAATGATGCGGTTGGCCAAAAAGGGCGTATGCGTTTTTTCCTGAATATATTCAGGAAAAAACGCATACGCCCTTTTTGGCCAACCAAGCAACCTGGGAGAGCAAATCAGCACTACAAAGAAATCTCTCGCCCCCCCCCCCGGGGCAAAAGGGCCAGGCGAAAAAAGTCTAAAAACCAGAAAGGCAGGACAGCCCACGGAGTCAAGGGAGCCTTGTTAAGCTGATGGGCGGGATGTCAATTGCCAACAGCCAATCTTCACAAGTGTATCCTCTTTCCCAAACCATGGAAAACACAGAACCACAGAGCATAGGGCACTTCCACACATGGGCGTTGACCTTGGGAAAATGAAAAAATCAACCAGACACGGGGACCCCAAAGTTGAGGGCTGCTGTCTTGACAAGAACCTCCACTCCGGTACACGTTTCATATCCCAGGAATGAGTCAAGTGGACAAAGACGAGTGGACAAGTGGACAAAGACAAGTGGACAAGTGGACAAGTGGTGCTACGTAGGTCCAATGGAGTGTCACTCAGCCATGAAATCCACGTCATGAGGCTGGTAGCAGCATCCTGAGTGGATTTAGGTACGATCATCCTCAGTGAAATAAGTCCCACAAAAAAAGAAACTTATGATATCACTTATCGAGGGAATGTAAAAATCGCTCCCCATGCACTGAATCCCCAAACAGAACAGAGTCACGCTTTTAGAAAACACACTTATGCCTGCTTCAGGGGAAAGGTGAGGTGGGGTGACGCATAAAACTCGAGTTTGAAATGAGCACAGATACCCTTCCGAAAACCGAATATGGAATGGACACGACCTACTCCTTGCTCAATCAACTGGACTCACCAGACCCTGTTCATCGCACAAGTATCTATCCGACTAGTAAGCATCTTAAAAGCTAAGTCTTGATATCTCTGTGTAAGTGCATCAAGTGTGTGTAAAGCGGCCTAAAACCAGCAGGGAAAATCAGCTCAGACCCATTCTGAGGATACATTTCCAACATAAAGAAGAAACAAGCAGGGCAAAACAGAGAGAAATTCTTCCAAAATGCGTTCAGGGACTGGCATGCAACCAGGATTGACCACATCTACAGCCCCAGCGGCAGAAGACATAAGGCTGGACACTCTTGGGGCTGAGACGATTGGTGAGGTTGGGAAAGCAAATGCAGACCCTTGAAAGGAATCCTGCGTGCTCCCCATTCCATGGGTCCCAACTCTCCAGGTTCAACGCAATCTTCCGACAGCGAAAGCACTCATTGGAAACCCAGCGGATGCTACACCGTGGGATCGGGAAAGCTTTCTGAAACTCACCTCAGTTTTCATCTCCTGGTGCTCGTGTTCTCCATTCAGGCCCCCTTACTAACAATCTCCCCACTTGGAGACTCGGCGCCTTTCCATGCCTCTTTCGTACCGTCTGCAATTTGTCCGCAGGATGAACTGCAAGAGGGGGAACCAATGAGAGACTCGCTGGAGGTGTTTGGTCGGGCACATGTCACTCTCATTTCCCATCACGAAGAAGAATTCACCAGCGGTTCAGCCTGCCACCCCGGATCGACAATAGGGCGTGAAGCCATCCAGCCGTGTTGCGTCCCACTCACAAAAAAGCGACTTGGGAAATGGAGCTCAGGGGCACTGCACTTCCCAAACCTGCAGAGTTCTAAACGATAACTATCGCCCCAAAATATATTGAGGTCAGGCTACGAAGAGGCGCTGAACGAAAGGCAGAACTGCAGGAAACGGATGTCAACGGGTACATCGGAATGGCCCCGATAGCACATGAAAAGCGCCAGAACGTGGACAATGATGCGGTTGGCCAAAAAGGGCGTATGCGTTTTTTCCTGAATATATTCAGGAAAAAACGCATACGCCCTTTTTGGCCAACCAAGCAACCTGGGAGAGCAAATCAGCACTACAAAGAAATCTCTCGCCCCCCCCCGGGGCAAAAGGGCCAGGCGAAAAAAGTCTAAAAACCAGAAAGGCAGGACAGCCCACGGAGTCAAGGAAGCCTTGTTAAGCTGATGGGCGGGATGTCAATGGCCAACAGCCAATCTTCACAAGTGTATCCTCTTTCCCAAACCATGTAAAACACAGAACCACAGAGCATAGGGCACTTCCACACATGGGCGTTGACCTTGGGAAAATGAAAAAATCAACCAGACACAGGGACCCCAAAGTTGAGGGCTGCTGTCTTGACAAGAACCTCCACTCCGGTACACGTTTCATATCCCAGGAAAGAGCCAAGTGGACAAAGACGAGTGGACAAGTGGACAAAGACAAGTGGACAAGTGGACAAGTGGTGCTACGTAGGTCCAATGGAGTGTCACTCAGCCATGAAATCCACGTCATGAGGCTGGTAGCAGCATCCTGAGTGGATTTAGGTACGATCATCCTCAGTGAAATAAGTCCCACAAAAAAAGAAACTTATGATATCACTTATCGAGGGAATGTAAAAATCGCTCCCCATGCACTGAATCCCCAAACAGAACAGAGTCACGCTTTTAGAAAACACACTTATGCCTGCTTCAGGGGAAAGGTGAGGTGGGGTGACGCATAAAACTCGAGTTTGAAATGAGCACAGATACCCTTCCGAAAACCGAATATGGAATGGACACGACCTACTCCTTGCTCAATCAACTGGACTCACCAGACCCTGTTCATCGCACAAGTATCTATCCGACTAGTAAGCATCTTAAAAGCTAAGTCTTGATATCTCTGTGTAAGTGCATCAAGTGTGTGTAAAGCGGCCTAAAACCAGCAGGGAAAATCAGCTCAGACCCATTCTGAGGATACATTTCCAACATAAAGAAGAAACAAGCAGGGCAAAACAGAGAGAAATTCTTCCAAAATGCGTGCAGGGACTGGCATGCAACCAGGATTGACCACATCTACAGCCCCAGCGGCAGAAGACATAAGGCTGGACACTCTTGGGGCTGAGACGATTGGTGAGGTTGGGAAAGCAAATGCAGACCCTTGAAAGGAATCCTGCGTGCTCCCCATTCCATGGGTCCCAACTCTCCAGGTTCAACGCAATCTTCCGACAGCGAAAGCACTCATTGGAAACCCAGCGGATGCTACACCGTGGGATCGGGAAAGCTTTCTGAAACTCACCTCAGTTTTCATCTCCTGGTGCTCGTGTTCTCCATTCAGGCCCCCTTACTAACAATCTCCCCACTTGGAGACTCGGCGCCTTTCCATGCCTCTTTCGTACCGTCTGCAATTTGTCCGCAGGATGAACTGCAAGAGGGGGAACCAATGAGAGACTCGCTGGAGGTGTTTGGTCGGGCACATGTCACTCTCATTTCCCATCACGAAGAAGAATTCACCAGCGGTTCAGCCTGCCACCCCGGATCGACAATAGGGCGTGAAGCCATCCAGCCGTGTTGCGTCCCACTCACAAAAAAGCGACTTGGGAAATGGAGCTCAGGGGCACTGCACTTCCCAAACCTGCAGAGTTCTAAACGATAACTATCGCCCCAAAATATATTGAGGTCAGGCTACGAAGAGGCGCTGAACGCAAGGCAGAACTGCAGGAAACGGATGTCAACGGGTACATCGGAATGGCCCCGATAGCACATGAAAAGCGCCAGAACGTGGACAATGATGCAGTTGGCCAAAAAGGGCGTATGCGTTTTTTCCTGAATATATTCAGGAAAAAACGCATACGCCCTTTTTGGCCAACCAAGCAACCTGGGAGAGCAAATCAGCACTACAAAGAAATCTCTCGCCCCCCCCCACCCCGGGGCAAAAGGGCCAGGCGAAAAAAGTCTAAAAACCAGAAAGGCAGGACAGCCCACGGAGTCAAGGGAGCCTTGTTAAGCTGATGGGCGGGATGTCAATGGCCAACAGCCAATCTTCACAAGTGTATCCTCTTTCCCAAACCATGTAAAACACAGAACCACAGGGCATAGGGCACTGCCACACATGGGCGTTGACCTTGGGAAAATGAAAAAATCAACCAGACACAGGGACCCCAAAGTTGAGGGCTGCTGTCTTGACAAGAACCTCCACTCCGGTACACGTTTCATATCCCAGGAAAGAGCCAAGTGGACAAAGACGAGTGGACAAGTGGACAAAGACAAGTGGACAAGTGGACAAGTGGTGCTACGTAGGTCCAATGGAGTGTCACTCAGCCATGAAATCCACGTCATGAGGCTGGTAGCAGCATCCTGAGTGGATTTAGGTACGATCATCCTCAGTGAAATAAGTCCCACAAAAAAAGAAACTTATGATATCACTTATCGAGGGAATGTAAAAATCGCTCCCCATGCACTGAATCCCCAAACAGAACAGAGTCACGCTTTTAGAAAACACACTTATGCCTGCTTCAGGGGAAAGGTGAGGTGGGGTGACGCATAAAACTCGAGTTTGAAATGAGCACAGATACCCTTCCGAAAACCGAATATGGAATGGACACGACCTACTCCTTGCTCAATCAACTGGACTCACCAGACCCTGTTCATCGCACAAGTATCTATCCGACTAGTAAGCATCTTAAAAGCTAAGTCTTGATATCTCTGTGTAAGTGCATCAAGTGTGTGTCAAGCGGCCTAAAACCAGCAGGGAAAATCAGCTCAGACCCATTCTGAGGATACATTTCCAACATAAAGAAGAAACAAGCAGGGCAAAACAGAGAGAAATTCTTCCAAAATGCGTTCAGGGACTGGCATGCAACCAGGATTGACCACATCTACAGCCCCAGCGGCAGAAGACATAAGGCTGGACACTCTTGGGGCTGAGACGATTGGTGAGGTTGGGAAAGCAAATGCAGACCCTTGAAAGGAATCCTGCGTGCTCCCCATTCCATGGGTCCCAACTCTCCAGGTTCAACGCAATCTTCCGACAGCGAAAGCACTCATTGGAAACCCAGCGGATGCTACACCGTGGGATCGGGAAAGCTTTCTGAAACTCACCTCAGTTTTCATCTCCTGGTGCTCGTGTTCTCCATTCAGGCCCCCTTACTAACAATCTCCCCACTTGGAGACTCGGCGCCTTTCCATGCCTCTTTCGTACCGTCTGCAATTTGTCCGCAGGATGAACTGCAAGAGGGGGAACCAATGAGAGACTCGCTGGAGGTGTTTGGTCGGGCACATGTCACTCTCATTTCCCATCACGAAGAAGAATTCACCAGCGGTTCAGCCTGCCACCCCGGATCGACAATAGGGCGTGAAGCCATCCAGCCGTGTTGCGTCCCACTCACAAAAAAGCGACTTGGGAAATGGAGCTCAGGGGCACTGCACTTCCCAAACCTGCAGAGTTCTAAACGATAACTATCGCCCCAAAATATATTGAGGTCAGGCTACGAAGAGGCGCTGAACGCAAGGCAGAACTGCAGGAAACGGATGTCAACGGGTACATCGGAATGGCCCCGATAGCACATGAAAAGCGCCAGAACGTGGACAATGATGCGGTTGGCCAAAAAGGGCGTATGCGTTTTTTCCTGAATATATTCAGGAAAAAACGCATACGCCCTTTTTGGCCAACCAAGCAACCTGGGAGAGCAAATCAGCACTACAAAGAAATCTCTCGCCCCCCCCCCGGGGCAAAAGGGCCAGGCGAAAAAAGTCTAAAAACCAGAAAGGCAGGACAGCCCACGGAGTCAAGGGAGCCTTGTTAAGCTGATGGGCGGGATGTCAATGGCCAACAGCCAATCTTCACAAGTGTATCCTCTTTCCCAAACCATGTAAAACACAGAACCACAGAGCATAGGGCACTTCCACACATGGGCGTTGACCTTGGGAAAATGAAAAAATCAACCAGACACAGGGACCCCAAAGTTGAGGGCTGCTGTCTTGACAAGAACCTCCACTCCGGTACACGTTTCATATCCCAGGAAAGAGCCAAGTGGACAAGTGGACAAAGACAAGTGGACAAGTGGACAAGTGGTGCTACGTAGGTCCAATGGAGTGTCACTCAGCCATGAAATCCACGTCATGAGGCTGGTAGCAGCATCCTGAGTGGATTTAGGTACGATCATCCTCAGTGAAATAAGTCCCACAAAAAAAGAAACTTATGATATCACTTATCGAGGGAATGTAAAAATCGCTCCCCATGCACTGAATCCCCAAACAGAACAGAGTCACGCTTTTAGAAAACACACTTATGCCTGCTTCAGGGGAAAGGTGAGGTGGGGTGACGCATAAAACTCGAGTTTGAAATGAGCACAGATACCCTTCCGAAAACCGAATATGGAATGGACACGACCTACTCCTTGCTCAATCAACTGGACTCACCAGACCCTGTTCATCGCACAAGTATCTATCCGACTAGTAAGCATCTTAAAAGCTAAGTCTTGATATCTCTGTGTAAGTGCATCAAGTGTGTGTCAAGCGGCCTAAAACCAGCAGGGAAAATCAGCTCAGACCCATTCTGAGGATACATTTCCAACATAAAGGAGAAACAAGCAGGGCAAAACAGAGAGAAATTCTTCCAAAATGCGTTCAGGGACTGGCATGCAACCAGGATTGACCACATCTACAGCCCCAGCGGCAGAAGACATAAGGCTGGACACTCTTGGGGCTGAGACGATTGGTGAGGTTGGGAAAGCAAATGCAGACCCTTGAAAGGAATCCTGCGTGCTCCCCATTCCATGGGTCCCAACTCTCCAGGTTCAACGCAATCTTCCGACAGCGAAAGCACTCATTGGAAACCCAGCGGATGCTACACCGTGGGATCGGGAAAGCTTTCTGAAACTCACCTCAGTTTTCATCTCCTGGTGCTCGTGTTCTCCATTCAGGCCCCCTTACTAACAATCTCCCCACTTGGAGACTCGGCGCCTTTCCATGCCTCTTTCGTACCGTCTGCAATTTGTCCGCAGGATGAACTGCAAGAGGGGGAACCAATGAGAGACTCGCTGGAGGTGTTTGGTCGGGCACATGTCACTCTCATTTCCCATCACGAAGAAGAATTCACCAGCGGTTCAGCCTGCCACCCCGGATCGACAATAGGGCGTGAAGCCATCCAGCCGTGTTGCGTCCCACTCACAAAAAAGCGACTTGGGAAATGGAGCTCAGGGGCACTGCACTTCCCAAACCTGCAGAGTTCTAAACGATAACTATCGCCCCAAAATATATTGAGGTCAGGCTACGAAGAGGCGCTGAACACAAGGCAGAACTGCAGGAAACGGATGTCAACGGGTACATCGGAATGGCCCCGATAGCACATGAAAAGCGCCAGAACGTGGACAATGATGCGGTTGGCCAAAAAGGGCGTATGCGTTTTTTCCTGAATATATTCAGGAAAAAACGCATACGCCCTTTTTGGCCAACCAAGCAACCTGGGAGAGCAAATCAGCACTACAAAGAAATCTCTCGCCCCCCCCCCGGGGCAAAAGGGCCAGGCGAAAAAAGTCTAAAAACCAGAAAGGCAGGACAGCCCACGGAGTCAAGGGAGCCTTGTTAAGCTGATGGGCGGGATGTCAATGGCCAACAGCCAATCTTCACAAGTGTATCCTCTTTCCCAAACCATGTAAAACACAGAACCACAGAGCATAGGGCACTTCCACACATGGGCGTTGACCTTGGGAAAATGAAAAAATCAACCAGACACAGGGACCCCAAAGTTGAGGGCTGCTGTCTTGACAAGAACCTCCACTCCGGTACACGTTTCATATCCCAGGAAAGAGCCAAGTGGACAAAGACGAGTGGACAAGTGGACAAAGACAAGTGGACAAGTGGACAAGTGGTGCTACGTAGGTCCAATGGAGTGTCACTGAGCCATGAAATCCACGTCATGAGGCTGGTAGCAGCATCCTGAGTGGATTTAGGTACGATCATCCTCAGTGAAATAAGTCCCACAAAAAAAGAAACTTATGATATCACTTATCGAGGGAATGTAAAAATCGCTCCCCATGCACTGAATCCCCAAACAGAACAGAGTCACGCTTTTAGAAAACACACTTATGCCTGCTTCAGGGGAAAGGTGAGGTGGGGTGACGCATAAAACTCGAGTTTGAAATGAGCACAGATACCCTTCCGAAAACCGAATATGGAATGGACACGACCTACTCCTTGCTCAATCAACTGGACTCACCAGACCCTGTTCATCGCACAAGTATCTATCCGACTAGTAAGCATCTTAAAAGCTAAGTCTTGATATCTCTGTGTAAGTGCATCAAGTGTGTGTCAAGCGGCCTAAAACCAGCAGGGAAAATCAGCTCAGACCCATTCTGAGGATACATTTCCAACATAAAGAAGAAACAAGCAGGGCAAAACAGAGAGAAATTCTTCCAAAATGCGTTCAGGGACTGGCATGCAACCAGGATTGACCACATCTACAGCCCCAGCGGCAGAAGACATAAGGCTGGACACTCTTGGGGCTGAGACGATTGGTGAGGTTGGGAAAGCAAATGCAGACCCTTGAAAGGAATCCTGCGTGCTCCCCATTCCATGGGTCCCAACTCTCCAGGTTCAACGCAATCTTCCGACAGCGAAAGCACTCATTGGAAACCCAGCGGATGCTACACCGTGGGATCGGGAAAGCTTTCTGAAACTCACCTCAGTTTTCATCTCCTGGTGCTCGTGTTCTCCATTCAGGCCCCCTTACTAACAATCTCCCCACTTGGAGACTCGGCGCCTTTCCATGCCTCTTTCGTACCGTCTGCAATTTGTCCGCAGGATGAACTGCAAGAGGGGGAACCAATGAGAGACCCGCTGGAGGTGTTTGGTCGGGCACATGTCACTCTCATTTCCCATCACGAAGAAGAATTCACCAGCGGTTCAGCCTGCCACCCCGGATCGACAATAGGGCGTGAAGCCATCCAGCCGTGTTGCGTCCCACTCACAAAAAAGCGACTTGGGAAATGGAGCTCAGGGGCACTGCACTTCCCAAACCTGCAGAGTTCTAAACGATAACTATCGCCCCAAAATATATTGAGGTCAGGCTACGAAGAGGCGCTGAACGCAAGGCAGAACTGCAGGAAACGGATGTCAACGGGTACATCGGAATGGCCCCGATAGCACATGAAAAGCGCCAGAACGTGGACAATGATGCGGTTGGCCAAAAAGGGCGTATGCGTTTTTTCCTGAATATATTCAGGAAAAAACGCATACGCCCTTTTTGGCCAACCAAGCAACCTGGGAGAGCAAATCAGCACTACAAAGAAATCTCTCGCCCCCCCCCCCCCGGGGCAAAAGGGCCAGGCGAAAAAAGTCTAAAAACCAGAAAGGCAGGACAGCCCACGGAGTCAAGGGAGCCTTGTTAAGCTGATGGGCGGGATGTCAATGGCCAACAGCCAATCTTCACAAGTGTATCCTCTTTCCCAAACCATGTAAAACACAGAACCACAGAGCATAGGGCACTGCCACACATGGGCGTTGACCTTGGGAAAATGAAAAAATCAACCAGACACAGGGACCCCAATGTTGAGGGCTGCTGTCTTGACAAGAACCTCCACTCCGGTACACGTTTCATATCCCAGGAAAGAGCCAAGTGGACAAGTGGACAAAGACAAGTGGACAAGTGGACAAGTGGTGCTACGTAGGTCCAATGGAGTGTCACTCAGCCATGAAATCCACGTCATGAGGCTGGTAGCAGCATCCTGAGTGGATTTAGGTACGATCATCCTCAGTGAAATAAGTCCCACAAAAAAAGAAACTTATGATATCACTTATCGAGGGAATGTAAAAATCGCTCCCCATGCACTGAATCCCCAAACAGAACAGAGTCACGCTTTTAGAAAACACACTTATGCCTGCTTCAGGGGAAAGGTGAGGTGGGGTGACGCATAAAACTCGAGTTTGAAATGAGCACAGATACCCTTCCGAAAACCGAATATGGAATGGACACGACCTACTCCTTGCTCAATCAACTGGACTCACCAGACCCTGTTCATCGCACAAGTATCTATCCGACTAGTAAGCATCTTAAAAGCTAAGTCTTGATATCTCTGTGTAAGTGCATCAAGTGTGTGTCAAGCGGCCTAAAACCAGCAGGGAAAATCAGCTCAGACCCATTCTGAGGATACATTTCCAACATAAAGAAGAAACAAGCAGGGCAAAACAGAGAGAAATTCTTCCAAAATGCGTTCAGGGACTGGCATGCAACCAGGATTGACCACATCTACAGCCCCAGCGGCAGAAGACATAAGGCTGGACACTCTTGGGGCTGAGACGATTGGTGAGGTTGGGAAAGCAAATGCAGACCCTTGAAAGGAATCCTGCGTGCTCCCCATTCCATGGGTCCCAACTCTCCAGGTTCAACGCAATCTTCCGACAGCGAAAGCACTCATTGGAAACCCAGCGGATGCTACACCGTGGGATCGGGAAAGCTTTCTGAAACTCACCTCAGTTTTCATCTCCTGGTGCTCGTGTTCTCCATTCAGGCCCCCTTACTAACAATCTCCCCACTTGGAGACTCGGCGCCTTTCCATGCCTCTTTCGTACCGTCTGCAATTTGTCCGCAGGATGAACTGCAAGAGGGGGAACCAATGAGAGACTCGCTGGAGGTGTTTGGTCGGGCACATGTCACTCTCATTTCCCATCACGAAGAAGAATTCACCAGCGGTTCAGCCTGCCACCCCGGATCGACAATAGGGCGTGAAGCCATCCAGCCGTGTTGCGTCCCACTCACAAAAAAGCGACTTGGGAAATGGAGCTCAGGGGCACTGCACTTCCCAAACCTGCAGAGTTCTAAACGATAACTATCGCCCCAAAATATATTGAGGTCAGGCTACGAAGAGGCGCTGAACGCAAGGCAGAACTGCAGGAAACGGATGTCAACGGGTACATCGGAATGGCCCCGATAGCACATGAAAAGCGCCAGAACGTGGACAATGATGCGGTTGGCCAAAAAGGGCGTATGCGTTTTTTCCTGAATATATTCAGGAAAAAACGCATACGCCCTTTTTGGCCAACCAAGCAACCTGGGAGAGCAAATCAGCACTACAAAGAAATCTCTCGCCCCCCCCCCGGGGCAAAAGGGCCAGGCGAAAAAAGTCTAAAAACCAGAAAGGCAGGACAGCCCACGGAGTCAAGGGAGCCTTGTTAAGCTGATGGGCGGGATGTCAATGGCCAACAGCCAATCTTCACAAGTGTATCCTCTTTCCCAAACCATGTAAAACACAGAACCACAGAGCATAGGGCACTTCCACACATGGGCGTTGACCTTGGGAAAATGAAAAAATCAACCAGACACAGGGACCCCAAAGTTGAGGGCTGCTGTCTTGACAAGAACCTCCACTCCGGTACACGTTTCATATCCCAGGAAAGAGCCAAGTGGACAAAGACGAGTGGACAAGTGGACAAAGACAAGTGGACAAGTGGACAAGTGGTGCTACGTAGGTCCAATGGAGTGTCACTCAGCCATGAAATCCACGTCATGAGGCTGGTAGCAGCATCCTGAGTGGATTTAGGTACGATCATCCTCAGTGAAATAAGTCCCACAAAAAAAGAAACTTATGATATCACTTATCGAGGGAATGTAAAAATCGCTCCCCATGCACTGAATCCCCAAACAGAACAGAGTCACGCTTTTAGAAAACACACTTATGCCTGCTTCAGGGGAAAGGTGAGGTGGGGTGACGCATAAAACTCGAGTTTGAAATGAGCACAGATACCCTTCCGAAAACCGAATATGGAATGGACACGACCTACTCCTTGCTCAATCAACTGGACTCACCAGACCCTGTTCATCGCACAAGTATCTATCCGACTAGTAAGCATCTTAAAAGCTAAGTCTTGATATCTCTGTGTAAGTGCATCAAGTGTGTGTCAAGCGGCCTAAAACCAGCAGGGAAAATCAGCTCAGACCCATTCTGAGGATACATTTCCAACATAAAGAAGAAACAAGCAGGGCAAAACAGAGAGAAATTCTTCCAAAATGCGTTCAGGGACTGGCATGCAACCAGGATTGACCACATCTACAGCCCCAGCGGCAGAAGACATAAGGCTGGACACTCTTGGGGCTGAGACGATTGGTGAGGTTGGGAAAGCAAATGCAGACCCTTGAAAGGAATCCTGCGTGCTCCCCATTCCATGGGTCCCAACTCTCCAGGTTCAACGCAATCTTCCGACAGCGAAAGCACTCATTGGAAACCCAGCGGATGCTACACCGTGGGATCGGGAAAGCTTTCTGAAACTCACCTCAGTTTTCATCTCCTGGTGCTCGTGTTCTCCATTCAGGCCCCCTTACTAACAATCTCCCCACTTGGAGACTCGGCGCCTTTCCATGCCTCTTTCGTACCGTCTGCAATTTGTCCGCAGGATGAACTGCAAGAGGGGGAACCAATGAGAGACCCGCTGGAGGTGTTTGGTCGGGCACATGTCACTCTCATTTCCCATCACGAAGAAGAATTCACCAGCGGTTCAGCCTGCCACCCCGGATCGACAATAGGGCGTGAAGCCATCCAGCCGTGTTGCGTCCCACTCACAAAAAAGCGACTTGGGAAATGGAGCTCAGGGGCACTGCACTTCCCAAACCTGCAGAGTTCTAAACGATAACTATCGCCCCAAAATATATTGAGGTCAGGCTACGAAGAGGCGCTGAACGCAAGGCAGAACTGCAGGAAACGGATGTCAACGGGTACATCGGAATGGCCCCGATAGCACATGAAAAGCGCCAGAACGTGGACAATGATGCGGTTGGCCAAAAAGGGCGTATGCGTTTTTTCCTGAATATATTCAGGAAAAAACGCATACGCCCTTTTTGGCCAACCAAGCAACCTGGGAGAGCAAATCAGCACTACAAAGAAATCTCTCGCCCCCCCCCCCCGGGGCAAAAGGGCCAGGCGAAAAAAGTCTAAAAACCAGAAAGGCAGGACAGCCCACGGAGTCAAGGGAGCCTTGTTAAGCTGATGGGCGGGATGTCAATGGCCAACAGCCAATCTTCACAAGTGTATCCTCTTTCCCAAACCATGTAAAACACAGAACCACAGAGCATAGGGCACTGCCACACATGGGCGTTGACCTTGGGAAAATGAAAAAATCAACCAGACACAGGGACCCCAATGTTGAGGGCTGCTGTCTTGACAAGAACCTCCACTCCGGTACACGTTTCATATCCCAGGAAAGAGCCAAGTGGACAAGTGGACAAAGACAAGTGGACAAGTGGACAAGTGGTGCTACGTAAGTCCAATGGAGTGTCACTCAGCCATGAAATCCACGTCATGAGGCTGGTAGCAGCATCCTGAGTGGATTTAGGTACGATCATCCTCAGTGAAATAAGTCCCACAAAAAAAGAAACTTATGATATCACTTATCGAGGGAATGTAAAAATCGCTCCCCATGCACTGAATCCCCAAACAGAACAGAGTCACGCTTTTAGAAAACACACTTATGCCTGCTTCAGGGGAAAGGTGAGGTGGGGTGACGCATAAAACTCGAGTTTGAAATGAGCACAGATACCCTTCCGAAAACCGAATATGGAATGGACACGACCTACTCCTTGCTCAATCAACTGGACTCACCAGACCCTGTTCATCGCACAAGTATCTATCCGACTAGTAAGCATCTTAAAAGCTAAGTCTTGATATCTCTGTGTAAGTGCATCAAGTGTGTGTCAAGCGGCCTAAAACCAGCAGGGAAAATCAGCTCAGACCCATTCTGAGGATACATTTCCAACATAAAGAAGAAACAAGCAGGGCAAAACAGAGAGAAATTCTTCCAAAATGCGTTCAGGGACTGGCATGCAACCAGGATTGACCACATCTACAGCCCCAGCGGCAGAAGACATAAGGCTGGACACTCTTGGGGCTGAGACGATTGGTGAGGTTGGGAAAGCAAATGCAGACCCTTGAAAGGAATCCTGCGTGCTCCCCATTCCATGGGTCCCAACTCTCCAGGTTCAACGCAATCTTCCGACAGCGAAAGCACTCATTGGAAACCCAGCGGATGCTACACCGTGGGATCGGGAAAGCTTTCTGAAACTCACCTCAGTTTTCATCTCCTGGTGCTCGTGTTCTCCATTCAGGCCCCCTTACTAACAATCTCCCCACTTGGAGACTCGGCGCCTTTCCATGCCTCTTTCGTACCGTCTGCAATTTGTCCGCAGGATGAACTGCAAGAGGGGGAACCAATGAGAGACTCGCTGGAGGTGTTTGGTCGGGCACATGTCACTCTCATTTCCCATCACGAAGAAGAATTCACCAGCGGTTCAGCCTGCCACCCCGGATCGACAATAGGGCGTGAAGCCATCCAGCCGTGTTGCGTCCCACTCACAAAAAAGCGACTTGGGAAATGGAGCTCAGGGGCACTGCACTTCCCAAACCTGCAGAGTTCTAAACGATAACTATCGCCCCAAAATATATTGAGGTCAGGCTACGAAGAGGCGCTGAACGCAAGGCAGAACTGCAGGAAACGGATGTCAACGGGTACATCGGAATGGCCCCGATAGCACATGAAAAGCGCCAGAACGTGGACAATGATGCGGTTGGCCAAAAAGGGCGTATGCGTTTTTTCCTGAATATATTCAGGAAAAAACGCATACGCCCTTTTTGGCCAACCAAGCAACCTGGGAGAGCAAATCAGCACTACAAAGAAATCTCTCGCCCCCCCCCCGGGGCAAAAGGGCCAGGCGAAAAAAGTCTAAAAACCAGAAAGGCAGGACAGCCCACGGAGTCAAGGGAGCCTTGTTAAGCTGATGGGCGGGATGTCAATGGCCAACAGCCAATCTTCACAAGTGTATCCTCTTTCCCAAACCATGTAAAACACAGAACCACAGAGCATAGGGCACTTCCACACATGGGCGTTGACCTTGGGAAAATGAAAAAATCAACCAGACACAGGGACCCCAAAGTTGAGGGCTGCTGTCTTGACAAGAACCTCCACTCCGGTACACGTTTCATATCCCAGGAAAGAGCCAAGTGGACAAAGACGAGTGGACAAGTGGACAAAGACAAGTGGACAAGTGGACAAGTGGTGCTACGTAGGTCCAATGGAGTGTCACTCAGCCATGAAATCCACGTCATGAGGCTGGTAGCAGCATCCTGAGTGGATTTAGGTACGATCATCCTCAGTGAAATAAGTCCCACAAAAAAAGAAACTTATGATATCACTTATCGAGGGAATGTAAAAATCGCTCCCCATGCACTGAATCCCCAAACAGAACAGAGTCACGCTTTTAGAAAACACACTTATGCCTGCTTCAGGGGAAAGGTGAGGTGGGGTGACGCATAAAACTCGAGTTTGAAATGAGCACAGATACCCTTCCGAAAACCGAATATGGAATGGACACGACCTACTCCTTGCTCAATCAACTGGACTCACCAGACCCTGTTCATCGCACAAGTATCTATCCGACTAGTAAGCATCTTAAAAGCTAAGTCTTGATATCTCTGTGTAAGTGCATCAAGTGTGTGTAAAGCGGCCTAAAACCAGCAGGGAAAATCAGCTCAGACCCATTCTGAGGATACATTTCCAACATAAAGAAGAAACAAGCAGGGCAAAACAGAGAGAAATTCTTCCAAAATGCGTTCAGGGACTGGCATGCAACCAGGATTGACCACATCTACAGCCCCAGCGGCAGAAGACATAAGGCTGGACACTCTTGGGGCTGAGACGATTGGTGAGGTTGGGAAAGCAAATGCAGACCCTTGAAAGGAATCCTGCGTGCTCCCCATTCCATGGGTCCCAACTCTCCAGGTTCAACGCAATCTTCCGACAGCGAAAGCACTCATTGGAAACCCAGCGGATGCTACACCGTGGGATCGGGAAAGCTTTCTGAAACTCACCTCAGTTTTCATCTCCTGGTGCTCGTGTTCTCCATTCAGGCCCCCTTACTAACAATCTCCCCACTTGGAGACTCGGCGCCTTTCCATGCCTCTTTCGTACCGTCTGCAATTTGTCCGCAGGATGAACTGCAAGAGGGGGAACCAATGAGAGACCCGCTGGAGGTGTTTGGTCGGGCACATGTCACTCTCATTTCCCATCACGAAGAAGAATTCACCAGAGGTTCAGCCTGCCACCCCGGATCGACAATAGGGCGTGAAGCCATCCAGCCGTGTTGCGTCCCACTCACAAAAAAGCGACTTGGGAAATGGAGCTCAGGGGCACTGCACTTCCCAAACCTGCAGAGTTCTAAACGATAACTATCGCCCCAAAATATATTGAGGTCAGGCTACGAAGAGGCGCTGAACGCAAGGCAGAACTGCAGGAAACGGATGTCAACGGGTACATCGGAATGGCCCCGATAGCACATGAAAAGCGCCAGAACGTGGACAATGATGCGGTTGGCCAAAAAGGGCGTATGCGTTTTTTCCTGAATATATTCAGGAAAAAACGCATACGCCCTTTTTGGCCAACCAAGCAACCTGGGAGAGCAAATCAGCACTACAAAGAAATCTCTCGCCCCCCCCCCCCCCCCCGGGGCAAAAGGGCCAGGCGAAAAAAGTCTAAAAACCAGAAAGGCAGGACAGCCCACGGAGTCAAGGGAGCCTTGTTAAGCTGATGGGCGGGATGTCAATGGCCAACAGCCAATCTTCACAAGTGTATCCTCTTTCCCAAACCATGTAAAACACAGAACCACAGAGCATAGGGCACTGCCACACATGGGCGTTGACCTTGGGAAAATGAAAAAATCAACCAGACACAGGGACCCCAATGTTGAGGGCTGCTGTCTTGACAAGAACCTCCACTCCGGTACACGTTTCATATCCCAGGAAAGAGCCAAGTGGACAAGTGGACAAAGACAAGTGGACAAGTGGACAAGTGGTGCTACGTAGGTCCAATGGAGTGTCACTCAGCCATGAAATCCACGTCATGAGGCTGGTAGCAGCATCCTGAGTGGATTTAGGTACGATCATCCTCAGTGAAATAAGTCCCACAAAAAAAGAAACTTATGATATCACTTATCGAGGGAATGTAAAAATCGCTCCCCATGCACTGAATCCCCAAACAGAACAGAGTCACGCTTTTAGAAAACACACTTATGCCTGCTTCAGGGGAAAGGTGAGGTGGGGTGACGCATAAAACTCGAGTTTGAAATGAGCACAGATACCCTTCCGAAAACCGAATATGGAATGGACACGACCTACTCCTTGCTCAATCAACTGGACTCACCAGACCCTGTTCATCGCACAAGTATCTATCCGACTAGTAAGCATCTTAAAAGCTAAGTCTTGATATCTCTGTGTAAGTGCATCAAGTGTGTGTAAAGCGGCCTAAAACCAGCAGGGAAAATCAGCTCAGACCCATTCTGAGGATACATTTCCAACATAAAGAAGAAACAAGCAGGGCAAAACAGAGAGAAATTCTTCCAAAATGCGTTCAGGGACTGGCATGCAACCAGGATTGACCACATCTACAGCCCCAGCGGCAGAAGACATAAGGCTGGACACTCTTGGGGCTGAGACGATTGGTGAGGTTGGGAAAGCAAATGCAGACCCTTGAAAGGAATCCTGCGTGCTCCCCATTCCATGGGTCCCAACTCTCCAGGTTCAACGCAATCTTCCGACAGCGAAAGCACTCATTGGAAACCCAGCGGATGCTACACCGTGGGATCGGGAAAGCTTTCTGAAACTCACCTCAGTTTTCATCTCCTGGTGCTCGTGTTCTCCATTCAGGCCCCCTTACTAACAATCTCCCCACTTGGAGACTCGGCGCCTTTCCATGCCTCTTTCGTACCGTCTGCAATTTGTCCGCAGGATGAACTGCAAGAGGGGGAACCAATGAGAGACTCGCTGGAGGTGTTTGGTCGGGCACATGTCACTCTCATTTCCCATCACGAAGAAGAATTCACCAGCGGTTCAGCCTGCCACCCCGGATCGACAATAGGGCGTGAAGCCATCCAGCCGTGTTGCGTCCCACTCACAAAAAAGCGACTTGGGAAATGGAGCTCAGGGGCACTGCACTTCCCAAACCTGCAGAGTTCTAAACGATAACTATCGCCCCAAAATATATTGAGGTCAGGCTACGAAGAGGCGCTGAACGCAAGGCAGAACTGCAGGAAACGGATGTCAACGGGTACATCGGAATGGCCCCGATAGCACATGAAAAGCGCCAGAACGTGGACAATGATGCGGTTGGCCAAAAAGGGCGTATGCGTTTTTTCCTGAATATATTCAGGAAAAAACGCATACGCCCTTTTTGGCCAACCAAGCAACCTGGGAGAGCAAATCAGCACTACAAAGAAATCTCTCGCCCCCCCCCCCCGGGGCAAAAGGGCCAGGCGAAAAAAGTCTAAAAACCAGAAAGGCAGGACAGCCCACGGAGTCAAGGGAGCCTTGTTAAGCTGATGGGCGGGATGTCAATGGCCAACAGCCAATCTTCACAAGTGTATCCTCTTTCCCATACCATGTAAAACACAGAACCACAGAGCATAGGGCACTGCCACACATGGGCGTTGACCTTGGGAAAATGAAAAAATCAACCAGACACAGGGACCCCAAAGTTGAGGGCTGCTGTCTTGACAAGAACCTCCACTCCGGTACACGTTTCATATCCCAGGAAAGAGCCAAGTGGACAAAGACGAGTGGACAAGTGGACAAAGACAAGTGGACAAGTGGACAAGTGGTGCTACGTAGGTCCAATGGAGTGTCACTCAGCCATGAAATCCACGTCATGAGGCTGGTAGCAGCATCCTGAGTGGATTTAGGTACGATCATCCTCAGTGAAATAAGTCCCACAAAAAAAGAAACTTATGATATCACTTATCGAGGGAATGTAAAAATCGCTCCCCATGCACTGAATCCCCAAACAGAACAGAGTCACGCTTTTAGAAAACACACTTATGCCTGCTTCAGGGGAAAGGTGAGGTGGGGTGACGCATAAAACTCGAGTTTGAAATGAGCACAGATACCCTTCCGAAAACCGAATATGGAATGGACACGACCTACTCCTTGCTCAATCAACTGGACTCACCAGACCCTGTTCATCGCACAAGTATCTATCCGACTAGTAAGCATCTTAAAAGCTAAGTCTTGATATCTCTGTGTAAGTGCATCAAGTGTGTGTCAAGCGGCCTAAAACCAGCAGGGAAAATCAGCTCAGACCCATTCTGAGGATACATTTCCAACATAAAGAAGAAACAAGCAGGGCAAAACAGAGAGAAATTCTTCCAAAATGCGTTCAGGGACTGGCATGCAACCAGGATTGACCACATCTACAGCCCCAGCGGCAGAAGACATAAGGCTGGACACTCGTGGGGCTGAGACGATTGGTGAGGTTGGGAAAGCAAATGCAGACCCTTGAAAGGAATCCTGCGTGCTCCCCATTCCATGGGTCCCAACTCTCCAGGTTCAACGCAATCTTCCGACAGCGAAAGCACTCATTGGAAAACCAGCGGATGCTACACCGTGGGATCGGGAAAGCTTTCTGAAACTCACCTCAGTTTTCATCTCCTGGTGCTCGTGTTCTCCATTCAGGCCCCCTTACTAACAATCTCCCCACTTGGAGACTCGGCGCCTTTCCATGCCTCTTTCGTACCGTCTGCAATTTGTCCGCAGGATGAACTGCAAGAGGGGGAACCAATGAGAGACTCGCTGGAGGTGTTTGGTCGGGCACATGTCACTCTCATTTCCCATCACGGAGAAGAATTCACCAGAGGTTCAGCCTGCCACCCCGGATCGACTATAGGGCGTGAAGCCATCCAGCCGTGTTGCGTCCCACTCACAAAAAAGCGACTTGGGAATGGAGCTCAGGGGCACTGCACTTCCCAAACCTGCAGAGTTCTAAACGATAACTATCGCCCCCAAATATATTGAGGTCAGGCTACGAAGAGGCGCTGAACGCAAGGCAGAACTGCAGGAAACGGATGTCAATGGGTACATCGGAATGGCCCCGATAGCACATGAAAAGCGCCAGAACGTGGACAATGATGCGGTTGGCCAAAAAGGGCGTATGCGTTTTTTCCTGAATATATTCAGGAAAAAACGGCATACGCCCTTTTTGGCCAACCAAGCAACCTGGGAGAGCAAATCAGCACTACAAAGAAATCTCTCGCCCCCCCCGGGGCAAAAGGGCCAGGCGAAAAAAGTCTAAAAACCAGAAAGGCAGGACAGGCCACGGAGTCAAGGGAGCCTTGTTAAGCTGATGGGCGGGATGTCAATGGCCAACAGCCAACCTTCACAAGTGTATCCTCTTTCCCAAACCATGGAAAACACAGAACCACAGAGCATAGGGCACTTCCACACATGGGCGTTGACCTTGGGAAAATGAAAAAATCAACCAGACACAGGGACCCCAAAGTTGAGGGCTGCTGTCTTGACAAGAACCTCCACTCCGGTACACGTTTCATATCCCAGGAAAGAGCCAAGTGGACAAAGACGAGTGGACAAGTGGACAAAGACAAGTGGACAAGTGGACAAGTGGTGATACGTAGGTCCAATGGAGTGTCACTCAGCCATGAAATCCACGTCATGAGGCTGGTAGCAGCATCCTGAGTGGATTTAGGTACGATCATCCTCAGTGAAATAAGTCCCACAAAAAAAGAAACTTATGATATCACTTATCGAGGGAATGTAAAAATCGCTCCCCATGCACTGAATCCCCAAACAGAACAGAGTCACGCTTTTAGAAAACACACTTATGCCTGCTTCAGGGGAAAGGTGAGGTGGGGTGACGCATAAAACTCGAGTTTGAAATGAGCACAGATACCCTTCCGAAAACCGAATATGGAATGGACACGACCTACTCCTTGCTCAATCAACTGGACTCACCAGACCCTGTTCATCGCACAAGTATCTATCCGACTAGTAAGCATCTTCAAAGCTAAGTCTTGATATCTCTGTGTAAGTGCATCAAGTGTGTGTAAAGCGGCCTAAAACCAGCAGGGAAAATCAGCTCAGACCCATTCTGAGGATACATTTCCAACATAAAGAAGAAACAAGCAGGGCAAAACAGAGAGAAATTCTTCCAAAACGCGTTCAGGTACTGGCATGCAACAAGGATTGGCCACATCTACAGCCCCAGCGGCAGAAGACATAAGGCTGGACACTCTTGGGGCTGAGACGATTGGTGAGGTTGGGAAAGCAAATGCAGACCCTTGAAAGGAATCCTGCGTGCTCCCCATTCCATGGGTCCCAACTCTCCAGGTTCAACGCAATCTTCCGACAGCGAAAGCACTCATTGGAAAACCAGCGGATGCTACACCGTGGGATCGGGAAAGCTTTCTGAAACTCACCTCAGTTTTCATCTCCTGGTGCTCGTGTTCTCCATTCAGGCCCCCTTACTAACAATCTCCCCACTTGGAGACTCGGCGCCTTTCCATGCCTCTTTCGTACCGTCTGCAATTTGTCCGCAGGATGAACTGCAAGAGGGGGAACCAATGAGAGACTCGCTGGAGGTGTTTGGTCGGGCACATGTCACTCTCATTTCCCATCACGAAGAAGAATTCACCAGAGGTTCAGCCTGCCACCCCGGATCGACAATAGGGCGTGAAGCCATCCAGCCGTGTTGCGTCCCACTCACAAAAAAGCGACTTGGGAAATGGAGCTCAGGGGCACTGCACTTCCCAAACCTGCAGAGTTCTAAACGATAACTATCGCCCCAAAATATATTGAGGTCAGGCTACGAAGAGGCGCTGAACGCAAGGCAGAACTGCAGGAAACGGATGTCAATGGGTACATCGGAATGGCCCCGATAGCACATGAAAAGCGCCAGAACGTGGACAATGATGCGGTTGGCCAAAAAGGGCGTATGCGTTTTTTCCTGAATATATTCAGGAAAAAACGCATACGCCCTTTTAGGCCAACCAAGCAACCTGGGAGAGCAAATCAGCACTACAAAGAAATCTCTCGCCCCCCCCGGGGCAAAAGGGCCAGGCGAAAAAAGTCTAAAAACCAGAAAGGCAGGACAGGCCACGGAGTCAAGGGAGCCTTGTTAAGCTGATGGGCGGGATGTCAATGGCCAACAGCCAACCTTCACAAGTGTATCCTCTTTCCCAAACCATGGAAAACACAGAACCACAGAGCATAGGGCACTTCCACACATGGGCGTTGACCTTCGGAAAATGAAAAAATCAACCAGACACGGGGACCCCAAAGTTGAGGGCTGCTGTCTTGACAAGAAACTCCACTCCGGTACACGTTTCATATCCCAGGAAAGAGCCAAGTGGACAAAGACGAGTGGACAAGTGGACAAAGACAAGTGGACAAGTGGACAAGTGGTGCTACGTAGGTCCAATGGAGTGTCACTCAGCCATGAAATCCACGTCATGAGGCTGGTAGCAGCATCCTGAGTGGATTTAGGTACGATCATCCTCAGTGAAATAAGTCCCACAAAAAAAGAAACTTATGATATCACTTATCGAGGGAATGTAAAAATCGCTCCCCATGCACTGAATCCCC
>NW_026711827.1:0-34910 GCF_026419965.1 Kogia breviceps
ATGCATTTGGGAAATCAAAATATCCTTCTCATATTCAAAGAAAATAATTACTGTTAAAGTCCATTTTGAAGAAGTCTGCTTTTAATAATACTTTCTTTAGAGAATAGACACTCCAAAAAAAATTGGGAAAATAGATTCAGCCTCAAGTAAAATATTCTCTGTGCACCATACTGATAAGATGGAAATGGGGGGGGTGGGAAGCTTTTTTGAAAAGCACCACTGAATGGAGAATATATTACCAAGTGAAATGTGCTCAACATTTTAGTTCTGTTGAAAGAATAAAATATTTATAAGAATCAACTTTCTTCCTCTTATGAACTGTATATTATTTATAGCTATGTAAAGCTACTGAAAGAAAATTTTAAAAGGCAATTTAAAACTGTTTACATTCACTTATCTTTTTTAAAATTTTGACTTCTTCCAACTACTGCCAGCACACATAGAATCTTTTCCACTCTAGAGGAGACAGAGCCCACTTTAAACAACAGAAGTGGCCTTAACCACTTCTCTTGTGGTTTTGGGAGAGTGGGGGAAGAGAAGGAAAAAAAAGTCAGGAGGGTAGATGAAAGGGCTCCTTTTTAACAACCTTTTAAAAGTAAGATTCTTAGAAATATTTAACTCTTGTAAACTTTGCCTCCCATATTTGCCAAGTGCCTGAGAAAAAGAAATAAGGGAGACCGTAATAGTGGGCTATTAAGATGGAGAGAAGAAAGGCAACAAAGATAAATCCAGGGAAGGAAGGATGCCTGTGTATAGACACCAGAGAAGGAAGCAGGTCATAAATGTCGGGACCCTTGGCCCTATGAAGCACTTGACCTTACGTTCATCTGTGGATGATGTAAAATAAATAACATCCTACACTTCTTATTTTCATTCCAGTTGGCTCAAGTGCATGAACTTTGAGAACTGGGTCATCTGTTCCTCCTACTGCTGATAAAAAATTTTGAACTGAGTAATTTTACCATGTATAAGCCTGATTATCTATCAAAAGAATCTTCTGAGAAAATTGGATAGTGAGTGGACCTTTTAAGCCAGAGACATACTGTTGACATTATTTTAAGGGTCCTGGAGCAGCCTGTAAACCAGTGGCTTTCAAAACTATTTTCACTCATGACTCATTGTAAGAAATTTATTTTACATCACAACACATGTATATACACACATACACATAAATCTAAATTATTAAAATAAAAGTTTTGTGAAAAAATACTTCTCCTTACTAGATATGATGCATTCTGATATTTGCCATTTCACTATTTTTTTTTTTTTTCAAAAATTCTGGTTTGTAACCCATTACATTGATTTTACCACCAACTAAAGAGTTGAGACTCAGGTTGTGAAACACAGACATGAGCAAATCAGGGTACTGGTTGGACTCAAGAATAACATGAGATTCAAGAATATGTTATTCGAATCAGACAAGTTTTATAGAATTCAGAAGTCACCAACTTTGCGATTTATTTGCCATAATGTAAGACTTCAAACTTTTTGGAATCAAGCATTTTTTGTTATCAATACGTGGCTTCCACTGGTAAAAGATGATTTGGCAGTATAGCTCTTTTAAATACTATACATGGTGCAGTGAAAAGAACGATTTCTTAGTTCCAGAAGGTCCAAGTATAAAGTTAGGGCCTGAAATTATAAAGAAAGTGAATAGTCGAAGCAGACAACTGAAAGAAAAAAAAATGGTCAACTGTTTGGAGGTAGCAAAGAGTTCTGAAAAATTTCAAAACCGTCACTATGACATTGCACTTTTACTACCGAATTTACTTTTCCAAGGGACAATGAACCTTCCCAAGAATTTCACAATTAAGAGATCTTAAACTTTCTCTATGCCCCTCTTGATAAATGCAAGATTCCTCTCTGTGTTATTTCTTCATTCTTTAAAGATATATTTATTGAATGTTTACAGTGTGTCCAGAAATCCAGAAACAAGCCAAAGGAAAAAACTTGTTCTCAGCATAATGACAATTCATTAGAGGAGTTGAAAGGTCAACGCAAGTACCCTACACAAAATAGACAGTCTTCCCCAACAAGCAGTGAGAGCCCTCTCCTGACTGTTTCTCCTCCCAGGGAACTCAATTTATCCAATGGCAGGCTAGTTCTATTGGGCTGGCCAAAAAGTTCGTTCGGTTAATGAATCTATTGTTCAATAAAGTTCTTGGTGAAAATGTCCTTTATTTTTACTTAAAACCGAGCAAACTTTTTGGCCAACCCAGTATATTGGACAACTCTGGCTGTTAGGAAGTTCTTTATATTAAATTGTTTACTCAGTGACATCCATCACCAAATCCTATTTCTGTTCTCATGCAGTTTAATAAGAAGCAAATTTTGAATAAACTCAACTTTACTGGATTGACATCAAGAAAGGATACACATTCCTAAGACGCTATGGAAATCTGAGCGGGTCCTATTCGTTGGCATCTCAGTTAGAGGGAAAGTACCTCCTGGACTGAATCCTAAAATAGAATCAGAACCATAGACTATTTTAGTTGACAGAGACCCTGCAAAGATTAATATACTTCTATAATTTTTCAAATAGGAAAATGAGTTTGTCACCTAATCCACTGAAATATTTTCTGGGAAGCATGATTCTGATTTCACTAAGGACATCAGTGGGAAAATGGGATTCACTTTTCAGAGGTTAATTGTCAACTTTGCTGCAATAGATTTTTCTTCCTGAGGCTGACATTTGATGTGGTTCAGCCCCTGAAATAACCTTAAATCTAAAGCTCTTTGTTTTATGATGAAGAATATGTGTAGGTAATATCCCCAACTGAGCTGAAGTTAGGAAGAACTAGTACAAACAACTGATAAATTGTAGTGGCGGGTTTTTAAGGCTATGGATTATTATTGATATAGTATAATATAATAAAATATAAAAGTTTACCAAGGACTTTTACTAACCTGCTTGTTTAAAGCCTCACAGTAATCTTTGAGGAAGCTATTTTTAACCCCTTATTTCACAAAAGGAAACTAAGGAAGAACACTCTTACACTCACAGCAAACTAGAACTGTAGATAGGTGTAATGATTTTCTAATCTAACTCCTTGATTGTACAGATCCTGAGGCATGAAAGGGTTAAGCAACATGGTAGAATCAGGACTAGAATTTAGGAATCAGACTCAGGAGATCTTATTACCCAAGGTTCTGCACATGCTTGTCAAAATTCTATGGGAGTATTTTGTAAGTCTCTTTAGATGCTTCTAAACATTTATAAATGGAGCCATGCTATACATAGTGTCATTCAACTTTATTTTCTCACTTGTCTCTAACTTGGACATCTTTCCATGTTGATGCCTATGTTTCGATCTCTTTGTTATTTTTGAAGGGTGAAAAAATTGGTATTCACTACACACAGTCCAATGCAGCCATACCTATTATTTGTGGCCAGCTTGAGTCCTCACTTGTCCTTGCCCATGCAGTACTGATTATTAAGTATTTTGGCAACTGAATCTTTAAATTTTTGAATGCAGCCAATCATATTCCTCAAAAAATCTAGAACTCAACAAAGGCTAGAAATACGTGACAAGCATGCAGATCTTCACAAAGCAAGGTAGACAGTCTAGTGCTCTGGAAGCAAGGCTGGGGTCTTCCTGCAGATGCCTTGGCCAGATTTGGAGGCTGATATTTGGCAACAAAAGTTAACTTTTGTTCTTAGATTTTCAGCAAGAGTTCTGATGGTCGGAGCACCTTCCGAGGACATTCTAATCATTTTTACTTTAAGCCTTAATGATAGTCTCGCATAGTTCACAAAATCCAGCTGACCCTTGAACAAGGTGTGGGTTAGGGCAATTGAAAATCCAGTATAACTCCACAGTTGGCCCTCTGTATCCGTGGTTTCGAATCCCTGGATGCAGCCAACCACAGATCATGTAGTACTGTAATCTGTAGTACTTACTTTTGAAAAAAAATCCAGTATTAGTAGACCCATGCAGTTCAAACCCAGGTTGTCTAAGGATCAAGTTGAACAGAACACCCTTTTGATGGAGCCATCAAAATGGCTGAAAAGGACAATGATTTGACTGAGGGCAAAAACTGAGGTTCGTCATTTGATGGTAGAATTAGACAGGAAAATAATTTGGAATTTCTTCTTAATTTTCTCGCCAGCTATAGTTTTGACAGAACACAGAATGTAAAATGGATTTTTTTTTTAACTTCTAACTCCGAGATAGAAAACCTTCACCACCCTTGTGACTTCCTTATTCAATTTCAAGTGTTGCCGACACTGGTGACTTGAAGAAAAATAAACAACTTCATAGCATTTTATATTACATTTGCATGATTTTGACTATCAAGATGATAGTCACACAGAGCTGTTGAGTGTTGGGATTTACAACACACTGGGAAGTTGAATCTCTTTTTTTTTGCAATAAGTGAGAAACCATAATTGACATGAGTTTCTTTTTTTCTTCCCGTTGTAACAAACCACGCTCCAATAATAGTAACAATGTAAAAAGGAGAAGGACTGAAGGGAAAGTATATAGTCAGCTTGGTTGAGTAATGCATGAGGCTACTGGTGGTCATGGGTAATGTAGTTGTTTTATTCCAAAGACTCAATTTTTCTAAATCTCCAAGAAATTGAATTTTTGTTGATTTTCCATTGATGCATTTGTTCACAGTATAATACCTGCCATCATTTACTTCGATAACCCCCACTTATTTCTTGCAACTTTCTCAATTTATGGGCAGGAAGAAATACAATAAGAGACAGAAATACATTTTGAAGGCCTGAAAGCCTTACTTTTGTACTATATTACTGTAATATCAAGGCAAACTTTAAAATACAACTTACACTCATCTTGAAACAGAAAACATTCTGCTCATGTTATGACATCGAACAGTGTGTATTGTACCACATGGGTGCTAACGTCACAAGTAGCTACATGTCCTACCCTGAAGGGCCAGCTCTGAATACTTCCTCATTCTAACTTTAGCACATCTGACCAGTCAGTATGCTTTGGTTTAGGTTTTCCTATTTTAGATACTTTTATGAAAACAACAAGTATTGCTTTTGATTCTTCCCCTGCCCGTGACCCAGCACACAAATTATATTATAAAATTGTATATGATTTTCAAATGACAGCATAGCCCTCTCTGGAGGTTTTGTTATTCTACACTCAGTTTTCTGTACCAACAAGCCTATCGTGACATCTGCATATTTGCTCTTAGATATTCCTTTCTTTGATTTAAGGAACGGAATCCTGTTCAAATGAAAGCAAACACCACTAAGAGGGGTAATGTATAAAGATGGTGCCAGCCATTAACACCATAGCATAAATTGTTGAATTCAGATAATTAACATTTATTGCAGGATCTCTGAGGGCCTGTGTCAGGCTCGGTGATAGTAAGGATATGTCCCTGAAGAGCATTTGACCCTTGTCATCGTTTCATTGGGCAATGTTGGACAAGTTGGTTCAATTTGGGGCTCAAGATCGTCATCTGTGAATTGAAGAGACTGGATTAGATTGGTAGTTTTCTAAGTTTGGGGATGTTCAGGTTCCCCTCTAGGAAAGGAGAGGGCTCTAGCAGCTCTTGATTATCTTATTTATATATTGATTTTTTCGTGTATATATTGCTTTTCTTTGATATATATTCATAATCTGTATTATTTGCTTTCTTCCTTTCAAGTTTTCTTTTGAAGAAAGAGTTTTGCAGCTAAAATATTACAAATGAACAACTCTGAAAATAATTCTACTAGATGACTTTTAGTGTTTTTAAAACTGTAAATCCTCCAATGACTTTCAGTATTCTGTAATGCGATCCTATTTTCTCTATTTACAGTAGGTAAGCCTCCTGAGGGGATATTTTCACAGAAAGAGGAGAAGGAAGGTGGGAGGTTTCTGGACATTGACCAGACTAGGGTTCGTGGTGTTTGGTGTATGTCTGGGCCGTGGGTGTGGATGTGTAGGAGGATTTGGCAAAGTCTAACTTTGCCAGTTCCTCAGTTTTGTCAAAGGCTAGCCCTGGAACTCACCAGAGCATGGACCACCTACTTTGTGCTCGATCCTTCTGAGTGAAAGAAAAATTCCCCCTGAGAGACTTAGGAATTTCCACAAATAACTCCCTTTCAGAGATGTCATCTCTCTCTAGGAAGTGCACTTTCTGCCCCTTGTAGGAAAGAAGTTTAGGGCTCAATAATTCCATTGGACACATCGCAGCAAGAAAAATGTGGTTTAAAAAATAAGCATATGAAAAAGAAATTCTCTATAAAATAATCTTATCTGATATGAAGAAACGCTGAATATAAAACATATTATGCCTATGGCTCTTTTCTCCCACTCCCATCTTGGAATCTTTTCTAAAGTTGTTCCAAAACAACTCTTAACAAGGTCAAAAGAAATTTTAGGACTCTCTTTTAAAAGTCCTTGAAAGTATCAGGAAGTGCAAAATCACTAAATCACTGACTTGAACTGACTGAAACAGAGAAGGGCTGTTGATATTACTTTATGATGCTCAGATAAAATCTTGGATTGGGGGTAAGAATGGAAAAGAGTGGATGCTCTCTGCAATCAGTTGTCCCTGAAATCCTTTTGACTGTGGACCATAGGCTTTGAGGTTGACAGAAGGTGACTTCACCTTCCCCCCATTAAACTCTGGACACAAGAGCAGAATAAAGTCCAATGGGCAAATCTGCAATGGCCTCAGAGCAGCACTTATAAAGCTGGAGGAGGTGAGGGTTGATAGTTAGGCCTGGGCATCCTAGCATCCTGGTGTTGGTCCTGACTGTGATAGCATATGTGGTTGGAGGTCTGAGACCTGACATACGCCTTATAGAGAACAGAGGGAGATCAGCAAAGTAGGAAGAGTTTCCCAGAGATTAGAGGGAAGTAGGCAAGCCAAGGTAAAGGAAACAGTGATGGCTAGCTTGAGGTCTAAGGTACAGGTAAGATGGAATTGTCCATAGATGGATCTCAGTGATCTTTGAACTGCTGAGGCTTGTGAGTGACTTCTGGCCAAGAACAATCCTGGACTTTAGGTGTGTGGTAGAGGTAAATCTCGTTTTTAATTTCTCTTGAGATTTCTCCTTTGACCCATGTGTTATTTAGAAGTGTGTTGTTTAATTTCCATGTACTTTTGGGATTTTCCAGTTATCTTTCTGTTATTGATTTCTGGTTAATTCCATTGTGGTCCAAGAGCAGATATTGTATGATTTCTATTCTTTTGAATTTGTTAAGGTGTATTTTATAGCCCAGAATGTGGTCTACCTTGGAGAATGTTCCATGTGAGCTTGAGAAGAACATGTATTTTGCTGTTGTTTTATGAAAGAGTCAGTTATATCCAGTTGGTTGATAGAAGTACTGAGTTCAACTATATCCTTATGACTTTTCTGTGTGATAGGTACGTCCATTTCTTCTAGAGGGGTGTTGAATCTCCAACTATGATAGTAGTTTCATCTATTTCTCCTATCAGTTTTTGTCTCATGAGCTTTGACGCTCTGATTGTTACGTCTTTTTGAAGACTTGGCCCCTACCATTATGTAACGCCCCTCTTTAACCCTAATAAGTTTCCTCAGTTTGATTACTGTTCTTTAACCCTAATAAGTTTCCTCAGTTTGATTACTGTTCTGTCTAAAGTTAATATTGCTACTCCTGCTTTCTTTTCTTTTTATATAAGTTTATTTACTTATTTAATTTTGGCCATGTTGGGTCTTCGTTGCTGCACGCAAGCTTTCTCTAGTTGCGGTGAGCGGGGGCTATTCTTCGTTGAGGTGCACGGGCTTCTCATTGAGGTGGCTTCTCTTGTTGCGGAGCACGGGCTCTAGATGTGTGGGCTTCAGCAGCTGTGGAGCGAGGGCTCAGTAGTTGTGGCTCATTGGCTTAGTCGCTCCGCAGCATGTGGGATCTTCCCAGACCAGGGCTAGAACCCATGTCCCCTGCATTGGCAGGTGGATTCTTAACCACTGCGCCACCAGGGAAGCCCAGCTACTCCTGCTTTCTATTGGTTAATGTTAGCATGGTATATTTTTCTTTATCCTTTTACTTTTAATCTATATGCATCTTTACATTTAAAGTGGAATTTTTGTAGAAAACATATAGTTGAGTCCTGGTTTTGGATCCACTCTGACAATCTCTGTCTTTTAATTGGTGCATTTAGACCACTGACATTCAAAGTGATTATTGATATAGTTGGATTAATATCTACTATATTAGTTACTGTGTTTTTTATGCGTTGCCCTTGTTCTTTGTTCCTATTTTTGTCTTCCACTTTTTTCTGCCTTTTGTGGTTTTATTCAGCATTTTATGTGATTTCATCTTCTCTTATTTCTTAGCATATCAGTTATGCTTTTTCTTTTCCATTTTCTTAATGATTGCCCTAGAGTTGCAATATACATTTGCAACTAATCTAAGTCTACTTTCAGGTAACACTCTACCACTTCATGGGTAGTGTGAGTACTTTCTAATAACAAAATAATACTAATTCCTCCCTCCCATCCCTTTTATCATTGCTGTCATTCATTTCATTTATATATACGCATCCATAAGCATATATATGCATGAGCAATATACACATGCATACATAATTGAATGCATTGTTGCTATTATTATTTTGAACAGTTATCTGTTAGATCAATTAACAATAAGTAAAATAAAGGGTTTTTTTTACCTTCACTTATTCCTTCTTCAGTGATCTTCCTTTCTTTATGTAGATCCGAGTTTCTGACCTATATTATTTTTCTTCTCTCTAAAAATTTCTTTCAACATTTCTTGTAAGGCAGGTCTACTAGCAACAAATTTTCTCAATTTTTGTTTGAGAAAGTCCTTATTTCTCCCTCACTTTTTTTTTTTTTTTTTTTTTTTGTGTGTGGTACGTGGGCCTCTCACTGTTGTGGCCTCTCCCGTTGTGGAGCACAGGCTCTGGACGCGCAGGCTCAGTGGCCATGGCTCACGGGCCCAGCCGCTCCACGGCATGTGGGATCTTCCCGGACCGGGGCACGAACCCGTATCCCCTGCATCGGCAGGTGGACTCTCAACCACTGCGCCACCAGGGAAGCCCTCTCCTTCATTTCTGAAGGATAATTTCATAGGGTACAGAATTCTAGGTTGGTATCTACTCTCTTCTTGCTTGCATGGTTTCTAAACAGATTGGATGTAGTTCTTATCTTTCTTTGTTCCTCTGTGGGCAGGTTTTTTCTCTCTGGCTTCTTTCAAGACTTTTTTTCTTTTTCTTTGATTTTCTGTAGTTTGAAAAATGATATGCCTAGGTATAGTTTTTGGTTTTGTTTTTTTTTGTGGTTGTTTTTAATCCTGCTTGGTGTTCTCTGAGCTTCCTGGATCTCTGGTTTGTGTTGACATTAATTTGGGGAAATTCTCAGTTTTTGAATTCTCAGTTTTGAATACCATTCATGAATTTGAGTAATTTGAAATTATTATTTCAAATATTTTATCTGTCCCTATCTCTCTTTCTTTTCCTTCTGATATTCCCATTATGCATGTGTTATATTCTTTTTGGTTATCCCACAGTCCTTGGATATTCTGTTCTGTTTCTTTTCAGTCTTTGTTCTCTTTGCTTTTTAGTTTTCAGGATTTCTCCTGAGATATCCTCAAGTTTAGAGATTCTTTCCTCAGCTGTGTCCAGTCTACTAATAAGCCCATCAAAGGCCTTCTTCATTTCTGTCGCAATATTTTTGATCTCCAGCATTTCTTTCTGGTTCTTCTTTTAAGATTCCCATCTTTCTGCTTACATTGCCCATCTGTTCTACTTTATCTATTAGATCCCTTAGCATATTAATCATAGTTGTTTTAAATTCCTGGTCTGATCATTTCAATACCGTTGTCACTTCCGGTTCTGATGATTGCTCTATCTCTTCAAGTTTTTTGTCCTTTAGTATGCTTTGTATGTTTTTGTTGACAGCTAGGCATAATGTACTAGATAAAAGGAACTGCTGTAAATAAACCTTTAGTAATGTGACAGTGAGGTGTGAGGAGAGGGGAAGTGTTCTATACTCCTATGATTAGGTCTTAGTCTTTCAGTGAGCCTATGCTTCTAGACTATGGACTTCACAAGTGTTTCTCTGTATTTTTCTCCCTTCTTAGGTGGGGCAGGATGGCTAGAGTGGGCTGGAGTTGGGTATTTCCCTTCCCCATGTCAGTTAGGTTGTGTTAATACCCTAGCAGGTAGGGTCTGGTTAAATAGCCCCCCACCCCCCCAGGGGAGGCCTTGTTAGGAACAAAATGCTCTGGCATATTTCAAAATGGTTATTTTCCCCTCTTCCTTCAGGGAGCTCAAGAGGATTTCCCCCCAAATTTACTGTGGGAAACTTGTCAAGCTCCTGGAGGTAAATCTTACAATATTGTTGGGGTCCCCGTATGACTGGGTGCCCCTGGAGTTTTTAACTCTCAGATTTTTTCTCACTCAGCCTCCAGCAATTCATTAATTACAGATCAGGTAATTTTCCTACCCACACGTACTCCTGCGTCTCTGTTCTGGTAAGCAGCAGTTCCCTGTGTTTGCATGTCTCTCTCTTCAATCTTGGGGACAGTGATTAGCCCTGTGTCCTCCCAGCTCTTAAGGATCCAAGAAGAATTGTTGATTTTTTCAGTCTGTTCAGCTTTTTCCTTGTTGTTAGGACACAGTGGCAACTTTCAGGCACCTTATATGCAGAACCAGCTGTACATCTTATTAAATGCCAGTGTCACTGAGAGAGCTTTTTATTGAAGGCAGAGGAATTTAAAATATGCCAAGAGACTCCAGCTACCCAATGAGTTCTAATTATTAATATTTCGCTCCATCTAGGAGGATTGGAGCACGTGTGACGTGCTTGGCGAGAGTGAAGGATGGGCTGGGGTCTAAGAGAAAGTCTTGCTACAGTCACCGGGCTGCCCAAACAGGGTGCTGGCCTTCCTTAAAACTCTACAATCCTTCTTAGAAAGGCAACAGTCACAATGAAAGGATCTAACTTGACTCAGGCTTCATCCTCTATGAGGCAGTATCTATAAAGTAGGTGTATTGCTGGTGAGTATAGCTGCTCAGAGGATTTGCTCTGTGTATATAACATGTTATTTTTTTTCTCCATAAATCCCAAGTAGGTATCAAGTGTCAGTTCTTTCTGTCGGTTCTAACTCACTGTTACTTTTTTGAATAGGAAGAGATAGCAAATGATGTGTCCTATATATTGAGAATTTTTAAGGTAACGGGCTATTCTATTGTAGGGAAAAAGTCAAAACTACATTATATTTATATTTTTAAGTAAAAATCAGCCAAAGAGGGCTTCCCTGGTGGCGCAGTGGTTGAAAGTCCGCCTGCCGATGCAGGGGACACGGGTTCGTGCCCCGGTCCGGGAAGATCCCACGTGCCGCGGAGCGGCTGGGCCCGTGAGCCATGGCCGCTGTGCCTGCGCGTCCGGAGCCTGTGCTCCGCAGCAAGAGAGGCCGCGACAGTGAGAGGCCCGTGTACCACCAAAAAAAAAAAAAAAAAAAAAAAAAAAAGCCAAAGAAATAATACAATATTCTGTGTTGTTGATGATATCATAGTGTCTATTTTTTAAAAAAACTTCTGCTTAAGTCCAGTAAAGGATCTACAAACCTGTGTTGAGAGAACCGTGTTCTCGTAGAGAACAGAAGAGATAGAGTCTGATGAAATGCGCGTGTGCCTCCTAGTAGAATAGAGGTGCCTTCTGATTTTGCAGTATCTCTAGTCAATGAAGCCACAAGGTGAGATCATTTGGAACATTTTACATTAAATTAGTGGAGGCTAGATAAGGGAGAGAAGCACAACTTTAAAATACAATCTGGTTTAATCAAAACCAGGAAACCGTGAACTCTTTGGGACTCAGAAGGAAAAAGGAGAACTTGAAAGCAACTGTAATATACAGGCGCCAATGCTGCTGCTCTGTGACAGCTTCTACTTAATGGGAAAGCCATGGTTTTTTCCAAGGTAAAGATAGTAAATCTGATTAGGGATCTGCCTAGAACAGGGAGTGTACTCTGATCTCTGGAAGAGGGTTTTGCCCTCAACAGGAAGCCTCACCATATCCTATGTGTACACTGGATGACTAATATTTATTATAGAGCCATGTGATGGAACAGTGAACAAAGGTTGTTCCTGGTCACCTTAGGTCCATCACCACAATCACTCCTCTTGTGGAACGGGACATATTGCCCGTCTCCTAGGACAGTTTTTGAGCCACCAACAAATGTTACTTTATAAATACAGCTCAGAATCCCCAGGAATGTGTTAGGACAACTTATCAAACATAGTGTCTCTCACCTTGTCTCTCAGTTGCAAAAGGACTCGCCCAACACTTCCTTTGTCCTCGTGGCTGTGCTGTGATTGGCTGTGAATGATGTCATGACGCTGTTTACTTTTCTTAGTTGAAGGCCAGGATTGGAGTGTGATAAGTGTGTCTACATTGTGTTAGGTAACAGGAGAAACTGTACACATAGATCTTGAGCCATGTTGTACTCATTTACTATGAGCCTATGATGTGGCAATTCAATGAAACACATATCATCTGTGTGTCTTTTGTTATTTACAACTTTTGGAAGTTTCTGTTTACCTTGGGTTCTTCCTCTTGGACTCTCTTTCTAAGTTTAGCAGTTGAGCCCTACTATAAACAAGCTGTGTCTTTCCACAAACACAAAGCAAATTACTAGGCACAATTTGAAAAGAGATTTGTGGACTGAGTTCTGCCTTGACCAAGTTTTAAGATAAGGAGGCTTTGTTTATAATTGAGAGTTGAATTGCCAGGTCTTTTGCAGCTCATTTCCACAAAGCAGAAAATGCCTGGAAAGGAGGAATTTGATTAGGTGGTTTTTAGAAAAATATTACTGTATCTCATGAGTTTAGTAGTATTTCTGACATTTCTAGAGAGGTAGGAGAAGGCTCATCGTAGAGTCTGCAAATAACTCTTTAACAGATAAAGAAGAATGTAGGCAATGCTATTCAGCTAGATATCGTGGATTAGACCAAAAAGTTTTTAGGAGAGGTAAATTCTATCAAAATGTCTTCAAAGTTTATTTAAAAGAAAAAAATTTTTTAAAGAATAATTTCACCCTGCTCCATACAAAATGTACTGCAGAAATTTTGGTCACACAGTCAAGATAAGAACAATAATTTTCACAATTATTTTAATTATAATTTGGAGGTAGAATGTCCAGTGAAAAGTTATGAACTCCAATTAAGTAAAAATTGCACTTAAGAATACAAGGGGCATCCTAAGGCAATGCCTTTGGACATTTAATGCCTTCATATCCTCAGTATTCCAGCCGCGTGATAAGCCTCACAAACTGTTGATACTGATGAGAGATATTTCACATGATTTTAGCATACTCATTAGGAGTATTCGTATATTAAAATATCCCTCAAGGTTAATTCTTGTTTCATTGACAACTTTGGCTGCCTCCATGGGATTCCCAGAAGTTGCATTATTCTTTAAAGGCATTCAGCACAACTCACTCACTTGAAACTGCTTTCATGGACAAAATTCAAAATGTGCTATCTTTATCATACACATTCATATTCTAAAAGGTAAATTTATATAGGTAAACGTACTTTTGGCTTCTCCTTAGAGTATGTATTGGCCTGGAGACTATTAAACTTCTTTATATAAATACTATTTATAGGTGTTAACCAGAAATTCCCTAAAATGTTTAAAATATTGAACTTGAGAGATAAAATCACTGTAAAATGTATTTAAAGTTAAGAACTTCTCTAAGGGATTGTAAATCCCTCACCTGTACTGTGCTTTGTAGAATCACAGCTTGGACCAGACCACAAGAACCTAAGAATAACCAATGACACACAACATCCAGCCTGTCTTCAGATACTTCCTATGATTGAGAACTCACCTTTTGTGATAACCCTTCCAACTTTCACAGGAAAAGTTTTCAGAAGAATTTTACCTGGTTGACTTTGGTCAACAAGTTTAAGCTTTCTGGGTCTCGGGGTCTTTTTACTTGTAAAAGTGTTCCATATTTGTTGCATTTCTACTGTGGATCAGGCAGCCCCCAATATTTTTTTTGGTAGGGGGAACCAAGGCAGGGTATAAATAAACATATTGATGAAATAAGCTGCACAGAAATTTAGTCTTTGGGGATATAAAGTTGAACAAGACAATAATCTAAATGGAGAGATGGGGACATAATCAAACACTTATGAGGACAATACAATGAGTAATTTATTAAGGTTCAGGAAACTCTGGGGACACTGGGAGCTGGGGACACTGCTTGCTATTTGCTCTTTTCCCAGCTCCCTCCCACGTGCAAGCTCAAAGTGCTGATTTCCCATAAAAACTGGATCAGGACTTCCCTCCAGGCGCCTCCTATCCATGCCCTCCAAAGTCCCCTAGACTGTAAAACCCAGTGAAGGCAGGGACCCCACTGACTTTATTCATCCTTTTATCCATCTCACTCAGCCCAGATTCTGCCTTCTGGAGACACCAAGTAAATATATATTGAATAAATGAATAAATGAGTCGTATCCAGAAGCTAATGGGGAGCTACTAATGGAAGTTATTTAAAGTAATGACTTGAGCTTTCTTTCCTTTATTACTCCATCTGGAAACATACTTCTGGTAGCAATGGGGATATGGGTCAAAGGAGGCCACGTAGGGAGATATTACAATAATTCAAGTAAGGAGTAATGAGGGGATGAAAGAGGGTGATGCCGAGGATACTGGCGGGCGGTAGCCTTGACGATTGACTGGGTAATGGGGAGGGTGAAGACGTAAGAGGAGCTGAAGGTTATTTTCTGAGTTCTGATTTTGTATTTTTCCAAACAAGGCACATGGGAGGAAGAGCGGTTTCTAGAAGCAGACCATGAGTTCAGCTTTGGACATGTTGCACCAAATATGACTGTGGATGGTAAGATTGGGAGGTGCTTGCTGGGCACTTATCAGACCAGGTCTGGAGCTGATATTGCAGACATTGTTGCTGACTCTGCAACACCCATTCCACTCCTCTCTCGGTGATTTAGAAAACTGGCCTCATCTCAAAGGTAGGCCTGATTGATCTAAAAGTATTGATCCCCAAATCATCCTACTTGCCGGAAATTAGTTCAGGAATAAGCATGTGATCTAATTCCCATCAATGAGAGGCAAGGAGGCTTCTGGAAAGGCACGGGAAGCCAGGCTTTCTCTCTCTCAGCCTATAGCTCTGGTGCTTCTGACAACTTTCCTACAGACACAAAGGTACTAAAGCCACAGGATGAGGCCAACACTGAAGACTGCAGAGTGGAGAGAGAAAACCTGTTTCCTTGACGATGTTGTTGAATCTGTGCATCACCCATCTTGGAAGCTTACTCTACCGCTGGATGGCCTCTCACGTGAGCGTCTTCATATCTTTTATGATCATTGGGTGAGGATCTTATTAATGGCAGATGAAAGCATCCTCACTGAAACGGCTGAAGCTGTACATCTGATGGTCACCAGCCATGGGGTGACAGCTAAAGCCGGAGATGTTAAAGAGAGTACCTGGGAAACGTAGGCTGAGAATGGAGTTCTGGGCACCTTACACTTATTTTAGGATCCAATCTGATTCTAACCTATCAATCAAGATTTTTTTTTTTTAGCCAAACTCAATCTCCCTAAGTCTATCCTTTAACAAGTAGCCCTGTGACTCTGAACAATCTACAAATCGTTTAGCCTTTCTGTGTTTCAGTGAGCTGAACAGTGAATTGGGGGGATACTGTCTGTCCATACACCGACTATACATACACACCTATACGAACAGGTTCAGGTTTTGTAGGGCTTGACGCATATACAGTCTTGAGAGACCCTCTTCAAAACTGGGTACAGAGGCTTGGAAGGAAGCAGAGCAAGTGAGGGGCCCTAAGGTTTCAAGGCACATCTTTGTCTGCTTAACTTGCAGGTTGTTGTGTGGAATGAGTGAGATGAAGCATGTGACGTGTTTAACTCACGGTAATTGTTCAATAACGGTTAGCTGGAGTGATTAGGAATAACACGTAATTTAGATCTAGACTTTGGTGAGGCACTGATATCTGTATTTATTTAATTTTTACATTGCTAGTTTAAACTCTTCCCCTCACTTTTGAGCAGAGTTCTTGCTAACTCCCTCTCCCTCACTCTACCTATAAGGCCCACCTCTCCACTAGGCAGAGGGTAAAGGTGCCTTGGGCCCATAATAATTTAGAAGCACACAAAAATGTTTTTATTTAGTTTAAAATCAGAAGAAAAATAATGACCTTTCAGGTTAAAACCATTTAATACAAATATCAGTATATTCACCTTTATTCCAACGCTGTAGTAAAATCAAATTTTTAATATTTTCTTATGGAGAATGAAACCCATAAGACAAAATTTCCCGAGGCCCACAGAAGTCAGAATGCAGCCCTGCTATCTGCTTCTCCCCTTTGGTCACTTTTTCTGTTTTCCATTATTTTCTACACCTTCATCCCTTCCTTGCCTCTCCCCACTCTTTACTATTTTAAACCGATGATTCTCCTACCTCTAGCATTTTCTGGTCTATATCCATGTGTCTATCTTGTGTAAAATGAAAAAATAAAGACAAGCATTTTCCTTGTGTTTCCTTTTACTTCCTCGGGCTATCAGCTTTCAGAGTGAAGGCACATAATCCCTTTGCGAATGAAAGACTCAGAATAGAGAGTTTGAGACACACCTTCTGAAACTGCAGCCTCTTGAGGGACTGATTCCCAGCAAAGAGCGTTGCCCCTCTGCATTTCACACTGGAACACAGTGTAGACGACCAACATTAATTAGGATTACAGAGCCAGGGAGGCTTACTGCGCTGTGACAGCTCACAAGAAAGAGAATGCTGCTGCTTCTTTTGGATGCCATTCTGAGTGTCATGTATGTATTAACCCTTGGGCTCAAGCCAAGTTACATTGGGGTGAGATGCAATCTATTATCTTTAGGTCATATTGGGTAGGGGCGGAGGCTATTATTTTGGGTTAGTAAGAAGGTAGGTTGGGCTAATTTCAGGTGATCAAGTTTCCTGTTATGAGCCTTCCTTCAAAAACTAATTTTGGAATGTTATCAGTTATCGTTCATGCTTATGGAGAACTTAATGTTGGAAGCATTCCTTAGTTCCAGGGGATTTCACGCCTGGGTAATTTTCAAGTTTTATTGTTTTCCTGCTTACTTGCCTGACTTAGAATCCCTACTGCTTCTTAAATTTCACAAATAAATGACTTAAAGAAAAAAGCTTACACACCATAAACAAACCAGTACTTAACTCCCTCTTCTAAAGCCCCCACTGTCCTGAGGGAGATATACATAAAGTAAGAAATAAAGTGGCAAGGTTCCTGTTTCATGAATGCCTTGAATTCTAATTATTTCTTAAAGATAGATTGAAAACAAAGGTTTTTATGAATAATGATCATTAAGATTGTAAGCTCTAAACTCTGGCATATAAGTCTCTGATTTACCATATAAGTTCACACTGATTACCCAAAGATGATTTCCAGATGTTTACTCTCTGCAAGTAATTAAATTTTGCTGAAAATTATAACTGACTCAGTTGTTTTAAAAGAACTGTCAACAGAAACATGAAAGAAGTTTTCACTGAGATATTTTTCCCTTAACGGTAGTCACTCCTCTCATGACAGAAATCTCCTTCCTCAAAAATCTCTGGCTCACTTAAACCCACTCCTGATTTTAACGGGAGAAGAGAAAGTTGCTCTAAGACGCGTGATGGATCGATCACTTCAAGTCCATCATTTGGGAGGAAACTGCCGCAGAGTTTGTATGACAGCATAGAAAATTGGCACAAGTAAATTACCGAGTCTGTATTCGCAGGCGTAAAAGGGAATAGAAAAATATGGCAATGGGCAGTAACATTAAAACTTCAGGGAGAATCAAAGTATCATGGAAAGGGCTTCCCTGGTGGCGCAGTGGTTGAGAGTCCGCCTGCCGATGCAGGGGACGCGGGTTCGTGCCCTGGTCCGGGAGGATCCCACGTGCCGCGGAGCGGCTGGGCCCGTGAGCCGTGGCCGCTGCGCCTGCGCGTCCGGAGCCTGTGCTCCGCAACGGGAGAGGCCACAACGGTGAGAGGCCCGTGTACCACAAAAACAAACAAACAAAACAAAACAAAGTATCATGGAAAAACAGGTAAGAGCATTGTCTGTTTATGTATTGGCAACTGAAATTATAAGTTTGGGAAAATCTGTGCAATATATCAGCTAGAATGTGAGTATAATGCACAACAGCAAATGAAGAGACAGATGCCACGTGATGGAAAAGGAACAAAAGGCAGCCAAGAAAATAGTTCAAAGATGCATATCAGGTAGAAATCATTTAAACGTATTAGAAAGAAGGAGATGGTAAAATAATCACACGCAGAGGAATAAAGCTGAGGGGAAAGACAGAGAGAAGAAGGAGGAGGCCAAATAATTTGACAAGAGAGGAAGGATGAAAAGATGGAATGAGAGCAAGCACCCGGCAATGGTTCTTAATGACCTGTTTCTCATGAAAAATGCATTATCCTGGAAGGGAATGATTTTTCTCCTCCCTCACACTACTTTGATTTGTGTGTCTACAACACACCGAGCCCACTGGGATGCCGCCGATGGATTCAGAGCCTCCAGAACGATCAACAAGAGACTGCCATTCCAGACACCAAACGCAGTGTAAATAATTACATATCAATGCAAGTCAACTAACGTGGATGGAGTGTTGTACTCTCAGGATGAAGCAGGTATCGGCACTGTGACAGAACTTCGGGGTCTTGATAAAGATGCAAAACCCCAAATGAACCACAACGGTGATTCAGGGGGAGCAAGACTCAAAAAGGGTAAATGTAACTTGACCCAGAAGTTCTTAACCTTATTCTGAATAACAGACTTTGCATATTTGATGAAAGTCTCAGGCTTTTACCCCAGAAAACGCACATTTGTGTGTACAAACAAAATTGTGTTTATGTCAGAAGGTTTATAGAACTCCTGAAGTCTGTGCTCCCCCTACTTTAAGATCTTAGAGTTCTGAATTTTAATAGAGAACAATGTTCAACAGGCCACTATTTAAACTACTTACTGATTCACTTCAGTTACAATCTTAGGAATTACTGTAGTTACTGAATTTAACTAAAGAGTGAGGCACAGATGTTGTCCCTCTGGGAAATCTTTATTCAAACATGACTTCTTCAATCTTCCGGCAGGGTTGGATTTTTTGTTTATGTATTATTTATACGTTGCTGTGTTCTAGAAGAAAATTTTGACTTGTAAAATGCGTATAATACAAAATAATAAAATAAGTACTTGGAGGAATCGGGTGAAATAAAAACATGAGTAAAAAGCTCACAAAATCCAGAGACAAAAATTAGCAGAGCATATGTCATGGTAGATGTTAGTTACAATTTTGTAACTTTGTGGTAGCCAAAGCTAAGACAAAGACAGGCTTAATTACAAGACTTATAACATTTTATAAAACAAAAACTAACTATATATTAGGCTGCGAGCAACAGAAAACACAGCTAATAATGCTTTACATGAATCAGTGGCTATTTTTCTCACTAACAGGAAGTCCAGAGGTGGGCACTTGTTCAGTCATGTTATCAGAGACGTGGGCTTTTTCTATCTGTCTTCTGTACTACCCTTAGGGTGTTGATTTTTATCACTCTGTAGCCTCACTGCCTCAAGTGGGCTGCTGCAACTCCAGACATCACATCCATGACCAAGGTAGAGAGAAGAGGTAAGGACAGGCTAGAGATCTCTCCTCCCACATGTATTTTTCATCAGGAAAGTAATTGCCATCCCTTCCTTTTGCCAATTGCCATTGCTTCCTTGCAGACTTCCTTCTATGTTTCATGGCCACAACTGGATCATATTAATTCCCCCTCACTGCAAGAGAGACTGGAAAAGTGAGCATCTGACTTTTTGGCCTTTACAGAGAAAGGAGGGCAAGCAAGGGCCTTGGGAATGGCTTTGGGTTAGTGTCCTCTACAGACAATATGAACAGTTTTTCCTGATGTAGAGCAGCCTCACTTCTGGGTGTCCTCAAAAGGAGGATACTGTGTGATTCCTCAGATTATGCCCTAAACATCAATGCATGCAGAAAATGCAGCAGCAAGTACTACCGTGTTCCATGAGACTTCATGTTTCTCTCTATAGGCTGATGGCTTAGGCTAAGGCACAAATTTGGAAAAGGGAGGTCTACAAGGAATCAAAACTCAAGTTCACAGCTCTGTTACGATCTCGTTTAATCCAAGGGCAACATTTAGCCTAGCTAGTGTAATGTATGGGCAGCAATGTCCTTGTATCACTCCTTTGTAAATATTATTTCTCACAACTGGACTTTGAATTAGAATGAGACCACAGGGAGTTAAAGGCTGTAATCTCCAGCACAAACCTACCTGGGACATAAAAGCCTTCCATCGCTGAAAAGAGCAGACCTAGATGCTTTAACAACCTGCTAGTGAGAGGGGAGGGTTAAGTGCTCCTTCTACAAATTCAGAAGCATAACCAACACGTATGCCTGGTGGATAAATGTTCTCTGACTGGTGAAGACGAGTCCCAAGAAGAAGAGGTAATCATTCTTTCCACTCTATTCCCTTAGCGCTGCGTCTCCATCTCCATGATAGCATGTATAGTCCAGATTTATGTAGCTCTATTACTGGTTATAAGCCTACTCATTTTGTAGCCCAAGACCATGTTATTTTTCATATAATAGACAGGTATGTTCTTAGAAATATCTAGAAAAAGTATTCTTTTATTGAACAGTGGGTAGAGGTTGCTTAGATAATATCTGGAGGGACAACTTCACACAAAGAAATCAATGACAACTTCCTTCATGCTATTTTTAGTAGTCATGGCTTGAAATAAGCATTATTTGAATTCTTATTGTTTCAAGACTGGAATACTGGATGCAATGGGTTAGACACTAGAGGATAAAAGTTCAAGGGAAGGAAGATGTATTTTCCCTTGAAGAACCTGTGAACTAGTTGCGGGGATGGGCATATTGTATCTGAGAAAGGAAACCAAAACATTTACAAACGCTGTTGTTTTAATAAAGGGTAAATTCGACATAGGGCAGAAAAAAGGTACAATTAAATTATAATGCTTTTGTGTCTAAGTCCATGTCTAAGGTCTTTTGTTTGATAAAAAAGATTAAGGTCTATGACTTGTTTTATGATTGGAGGTGTTCCATAAATAAAAAGAGTTGGTGAATAGAGTTACCTGAGATGGAATTTTAAAATATACTGGTGAAATAGATTCTTCATCATGTATAATCAAGCTATATCTTTTGCATTAATTGTTGGTTTAGATTAGAAACACAATCTGCTAATTGTTTTTTTTTATTGCTATAGACATTAAGGAGGCATTCCCATCTTATTTGGGGTTTAGGAGCAAATGGAAAATGACATCATATAAATTACACACTAAGTTGCAGGAATAACAGGAAATGAAAGATAAACAAGACATGTGGGGAGAACAAAAAAGCTTATTTATTGTCACTGAAAGTTAAAGAATTATGAGATGGGATGTCAGGGGTGCCAATTAGCTGGAGAGCATGAAATTCTGAGCAAAGAATTTCAGATTTCACATGCTAAGAAAAAGAGAGTGAAGGTACTTTAAAAAATATCTGACTGTTGGATTATAAAATCATTGAGAATAATGACTGTCTTCCAGGTTTACATTTACTCACTCAATAAACTCTATGGCTCTATGGGGGATCAAAAATAAATAAGAAATATAATCCTTGCTCCTCTGTGGTCCGTGGTCTACTAGAGAAGAAATGATGTTTATACGAAAAACTGTAAGACAAGGTGGACTGTTTTAAATTCCATGGCAGGAATACAGATCAAGTTCCAGGGACTCTGCTATGTGAAGGAGTATCCCAGCTGTACGGCATCGAGAAAGGCTTCCTAGAAGAGGTGACATCTGAGCTGGATACTAAGGGATCAGTGGTGCTTTGACCTAGAGAGATATCGGGAAGAAGAACATTCCAGGGAGGAGCAAGAGTGTAGCTAAAGTGTTGGTGGCAGAAAAGAGAAGCACATGTATAGAGGATAGAAAACAATCCAGTTTTTCTGGTCCATAAGAGTTCATTAAGTGGAAAAATGAGATATAAAAATGAAAACAAGAGTTGAGGTCAGATTCTAGAGCGTCTGTTAGATTTAAATGAAGGCACTTGGAATTTATGTGGTAGATCATGAGAAGCTATCGATGCTTCTTGAGTACCTCACAGAAATTGAACACATGTTTTTCGAGTGGAAGAGGCTTCAGATGATAGGAACCAAGCTATCACTCTGTTCACTTTGAAGTGCGCAACATAGTCTTAGCATGTAATAAATAGATGACAATATTTTTAAATTGGCTATTAGAGAAATACATGAGCAGGGAAGCCATCTAAGCAAATTATTGAGAATGTCTGACATCTCCAGGGGAACAAACAAGGGATGGATCAGGTATGCTCTGTTGGCACTCACTATTCACACCCATCCCCTTCTGCATGGTCCCTGTATCACAGGGGCTGGAAGATTAACAACTACATTTCTCAGGCTCCCTTGCAGCAGTGACAGGTTCTGGCAGAAATGAGTGTTTGCTGTGGACAGACTTCACATCCCACTTTCTTGCGACCAGCTTCACGGATATGGGGCAACTGTAAAATGGGCAGCAGTTCCTTGACCTCTGGGGGTTGACAGTGATTTCCTGACCTCTGGTTCAGAGCTACAGGCTTATAACCTCAAAACCTAGCAGAGGCATGAGCTTTCCATCTAACAGGACTTCTTCACTTACATTTAGCTCTTGCAATAATTTTGTAGCACTCAATTCCCTGTATTAAATTCCTTTCTACTTGAGGTACCTAAAATGGTTTCTGTTTCCTGCCCTGAACGCTGACAGGAACAAGAGATGAAGAAACTTGCATAGCAGAGGGAAATAGTCATTCAAGGATAAGTCATTGTGAGATGGAAGAAAAGAAATTGAAGTTGGAGGTCCTTCGGCACTACTGAGGGCACCGATGTCCTTTGTTTCAAATGGTCACATCTATTTGAAGAGGAAGGCAAGCAAGGTAACCTTTATTCTGCACGGTTGTGTACTCAGCTAAAAATAGGGAGTGCCATTAAGGAAGGGGGCAAGGAAGGATATGGAGGACAGTAAGTGCCCCCAGTCACATCACTGTAACCATTCAGTCTTCCCTCATATGGAGGCTGGCAGTTTCCCTTTTCTTGCTCCCTCAGGCCCCAACACCATCCCCATCTCAGGTTATAATCTTAATGTTACTGCTTTTGTCACTTTTTGTCACTTTACCCTCTCCCCGCTACCTGGAGCATTTTGCTTGGAGTACTTCTCCTAGCATTGTTTTAAAATTCTTTCTCTATCAGCCTACCTCTGACCACCTGAATTTTCCCTCTCCTATGTCTACCAAAAAATGGAACACCCCACCAGACCCCTCAGGCCAAATTTCTATAATGCCTTCCCGTACAGTCACCTCGACCTGGCTTCCAGAAGGGCTTCAGGTTGTATTGCCCTTCTCCTGACCCTCCATTCTATTTTTCCTTCCAAAAGTCCAGTAGTTCTTGAAAACAACTTCCTTGAAGCTTTTTTGGATTAACTGCAGCCCTCTGTACACCTCACATGAAGCCTCAACCAATCTCCCCCTCCCGTTGCGGAGTGCAGGCTCCGGACGCGCAGGCTCAGCGGCCATGGCTCACGGGCCCAGCCGCTCTGCGGCATGTGGGATCTTCCCAGACCGGGGCACGAACCCTGCATCGGCAGGCGGGCTCTCAACCACTGCGCCACCAGGGAAGTCCCAGAGTTCTTTTTTAATCTGTGAGTTTTCTCCAGCCATATTTTTTCCTTTTCCACTTTTTCTACTCTTACATTAAAAGTGGCTCAGGGAGTGAAGCCCTCTGACCATAGAAAGATATGAAAAGAGACACTTAATTCATGCATTCCATTGATAAAGTTTCTCTCTTGGCTCTCTTTGAGCTAAAGACCCAATGAACATCTTTCTGCATCTTCTGGGACCTATCATGGCTCTTATCTACACCTTGGACTTCCCAAGCTTAAGGCTTAGAGATGCATCCATAGACAACTGACTTGCAATGCCACTCCCTAGAGAAATACCCCGGCTGTGAAAGCTCCTATTGCCTAAATAAGGTGAGGATGCTTTCTCATGGAAGTCCAAGATCAGTTTGATACAATTCAATATCTAGTCTCCATGTAACAGGACAAGGAAAGGAGCATCTTCTGTGCCTTCAGCAATTACGATAGTCCAGGTTATGCTGCTGTAACCAACAGCCTTCAAATATGAGTGGCTTTAAACCAAAAGTGTTGATTTCTTGCTCGTGCTACTTGTCCCTTGTAGGTTGGCAGGGAGACTCTGATATTATAGTTATTTAAAGGCTCAGGCTGATGGAGAAACTACCATCTCAAATCCTGGTGGTCTCTATTCCAGAGAGCCTTACCTCAGTAATTCAATACTCCAGGCAGGAAGAGACCCATGTCACTTCTACTCACTGGCTGGAACTAGTCACATGGCCCTACCCAACCACAAGGAGACCAGGAAGTGCAATCCACTTTGCTTGAAAGGGTGGAGAACTGGAAATATTTAGAGAACAGGACTAATATTATCCACAAAACCTAAGCGAAGTCTAGTCAGTTGTGACTATTACTATTCACAAGCCACTTATTTGATCCAGATTAACTTGAGGCAATTGCAATTCATATTTCTAAACCTCTTTGTGTTTCAGTCAAAGGAAATCACTTTCAACGTTTTGCTGCTAATTACTCTGTATCTCTCCCAAATTGTTCCTACTTCAAGGTAAAATGTTTTGAGAGCTCTGGTACAAACTCCCAGGCCTGTCGCAGCTTCCTTGTTAACATCCTTGGCACTTGGGCTCTCCTTGAGCGTCCTCCCCCTCCCCTCCCACCAGCCCCAGCCTCCCCCCTGCACTTGCCTGTCACCCTGGGAGCTGCTTGCATGCATCACTGTTTCAGTGGAAGGCAGCAATACACAAGGGCACCTCGTTGTTGGAAAGGAACTGCCTTCTGCCTGCCAAGGACAAATGCAGACACACAAAGCAATATCAAGCAAGACTTCACATCAAAGGGAACCCTGCCTGGGCTTGCCAAGAGCAGGGCTGCCTCTGAGCCTTTTCCTTCAGCGTTGTTAGTATTCTTAGGGCCCACGGGGTCCAGGGTGTTGCTACCAGGCCCCCTCATTCACCCAGCACTCCTGTTTACTCTGACACCTGAAGCTCAGACTCACCCTGAATGTGGCCCCGACCACTTGAATGGAGCAGAATGCCAAGTGTTTTAAAATGTTGGGTGATTAGGAAGGAAAATCCATGAGAAATATTTACTCTGTGAACTCTCTTTGACTAGGAGAACAGAATACTTTACTCAGTTTGTTCACTGCAACAACACAGAGAGAGTTAAGTCCCTGCTTAGTGCTTCAGGGGAGAAAGCACAGAAGGGAAACTTACCTATTGAGGAAGGAAGGATGCTCTATGAGCAGGGGGGGGGGGGGGGGGGGGGGGGGGGGGGGGGGGGGGGGGGGGGGGGGGGGACCACTAGAACCGATGCTGACATGGAGACGGGCTGTCCTAGGCACTCAGACCTGGTGGGGAGAAGTGGTTTCCAGAGAAACTTCTAGTTCTACTTTAGAATCAACACAAGAGTTCAGGTTCCGTTACTCTCAGGAAAAGAAAAAGTCTCTGTTTCAGAAGGAGGATGAGGAAAAAATGGAAAGAGGGACTGACAGTGACAGATAAAGAGAGAGAAACTTTATTTTAGAAAACAGGGTAAGGCTTTCTGTTCTGGATACTAAAGAAGTCTTTTGGAAAGCTACGTTAATCATCAAAATACAATGGAAGTTTTTGAAAGTTTTAAAGTCAAAGATTGTGCGAGATGGAAGGGGAACTTAGAGACTGTGTTTTCCAAATTTTATTTTATTTATTTTGTTTTTTTTGAGTTAAGAAAACCTGAGGCTCAGGGTTGTCGAAGGGCTTTTTCAAAGTAACACACTGGTTAGTGGCAAAGCTGTAGCTAGAACCCTGAGCTCCTGGCTCCCAGGCTTGGTGGAGCAGTCCTAGACATGGCATGCGATCAGAGTGCAGGTCTGCAACTTCGTCAAGGGCAGCATTTTTAACACATGGCTTCAACCCTTTGACTAAGATATTCCGCTGGGGCCAACCTACTGCCCTGTTCCAACAGCTTCCCAGAACCATAGTAATTAGAGCAAAAAAAAAAAAAAAAAAATGGACAGGGCCCGGAGAAAATGTCACAGTTCTAGAAGTGGGAGGAGGTACAGATAATGCCTTTACATAACTTCCTACTTTCAGAACACTTCATATAACCATGGATCCATGGAGAGAGCTCAGGCATTCCATGATGGCAAAAAGAAATTACATCTTTTACTAACCTCTTATTGAAAGGCAGCATTTCCTTCATCATGAATGTAGGCAACAAACCAAGACAGTATTTGCAGAACTTGGACTTTGTCACTGATAGAAATAATAAATCTTCTCATATTATATTAGTTTGGTAGATATCTTGGAATATCTTTACCCTCATTACCACTTTGCAATTACGGTAGAGTTTGTTATTTAGTGCTTAATAAATAAGCACATATTTGGCTATGTTACAGATTTTTATAAATATTTTGAAAACAAAATTTCAATATAATTAGATTCCTTTATAGTCCTTGATATTTTATTTTATGCAGTTAAAGGCATTGTTCCGAGAAGGGGTCTGTAGAATTCATCTGACTGTCAAAAGGGTCCTTGGCATGAAGGTTGGGAATCCCTGACATATGAGGGGTGAATGAGTGTCAGGCCGCTGATGGCTACTCATGTCACTGGATCCCATGTGTCTGTTCCATCACCCTGTGGGCTCAGAGTGACAGACATGCTCACTTGTCATTCCGGATTGGAGAACCGCCAGGGTCTCTTGCTTGCAGTTCCAGGATGCACCAGCCTTTGAAAGCTGGTATGACTATATTACAAATCCATTGTTTGGCATTATTATTAAAATGAAGGCTGATAGAGATTTGGTGACATTTATCTTAAGAGGGCTGTATTCACATGTCTCATGGAAGTTTTTTCCCAGGGAGTTGGCATTCCAAAGTCCACTCAAAAGAAAATCAGATTTTTCAAAGGTGGCAAAAGTTGGTTTGGCATGGCAAATCAATGTTTAGAAAGAAAATGAAATTTGAAAATACCGAGGCACCATTTTCCACCCCTCACATAGGCAAAGAGTTTTAAAGATGACAGTTTGCAGGAATGATGGGGTGTAATGAAATGAGTGTTTTCATAAGCTGCCCACAAGACCGGAGTTGGCATAACTTTTCTAGATGGCAGTTCGGATTCTATGTTTTAATTGCTTTTCACCCAGTCGTTTCACTTCTAGGAATTTATCCCTACAGACAGAATTACAAGGTATCCTTTTAAGGAGCTTCCCTGGTGGCGCAGTGGTTAAGAATCCGCCTGCCAATGCAGGGGACACGGGTTCGAGCCCTGGTCTGGGAAGATCCCACATGCCGCCGAGCAACTAAGCCTGTGCGCCACAACTACTGAGCCTGCGCTCTAGAGCCGGCGAGCCACAACTACTGAAGCCCTTGCACGCAGAGCCCGTGCTCTGCAACAAGAGAAGCCACCGCAGTGAGAAGCCCCCGCACCGCAATGAATAGTAGCCCCTGCTCGCAGCAACTAGAGAAAGCCCATGCGTAGCAACAAAGACCCAACACAGCCAAAGATAAAAAATTTTTTTTAAAAAAAGATATTTTTTTAAGGATCTTCATCAAAATATCATTTGTAACAGTCAAAACTGGAAACAGCATGAATGCCAACAATATGAGGTTAGTTAAATAAATTATGCTACTTCTGCAAGACAAGTTATTATGTAGCTAATTTAAAAAAATACCCATTCTGAAAATATTTAATGATATGGGAAAATGCATAAATATAATGTTAGGCCTAAAATGCAAGACATAAAACTGCATGTGTAAAATAATCCTGTTTTTTAGTTTCAAAAATATTCATTGTGTTTCTTTGCAATCTCAACTTATATGCATATGCATGTAGAATATATACATGTTTAAAAAAAAACTTGGGAGGAAATGTATCAAAGTGTCAGTATTGGCAGTCTTTGGGTAGCTGTATTTGAATACTTTTATTGACTTCTTTATACTTTGTGGTATATTCTGATATTAGATAAAGCAGTAAGACATTGTGTTTTAAATGATGAGCTGGGCCATAGGGGCTGATCTCTGTTTGCAGTGCCGCCTTGTTGCTCCAGACAAAAGTTTGTTTTGCTGGTTGCTACTGGTAGTTTTCTCCTAACCTTTGCTCTCTTTCCTCACCATGGGCTTCCAGATGTCCGATTTAACCAAGTTCAGGGCATTCAACTCACGTACATTTCCCCCCTCTAGCTTGTACAGAAAATTCAGAAACTACACGGGGGCTGCCAATCTGATAGAGTTAGCATCAGTGTGAATGTCAACCAGAAACCTCTAGGCATAATGAGAAATAGTTCAATGGGGGGAATTTGAAGCTTTTGTAAACAAAACTGAAGATGGAGCTTAAAATAGGGTGAGAATTTGAGGAGGCATCTGCCCCTCTTCTCTTTTTACCTCTGACTGTTTCTGCCTAGCTGTGCTTTGTGCATGTCAAGAGCCAGGAAAGGCGATGAAAAAGAATTCTTCTAGAGCCACTTAACCTTTTGCTGATATTTGCTTGAAAGTGATACATTTTCAACTTTCAGTGATTATTTAGCAGGTAGTGTATAAATTGGCTGGAAAAAAATGTTTGGCTGGATGAAGACATTATCTATTGATTTTACCTTGAAAGTGAGAATTATGAAGGCAGTTTTCTATCTGTGAATGTTTGTTTTAAGCTTCTATTATTTGCAGTGCCATTTAGAATTTTGAAAACACTAGAGCCTATATTCCCTTCCTCCTCTCTTTCTTAAACTTGGATCGATTTTCTCCTGGGTGAAGTTTAAAATAATAAAAACCGAGAAACCATTTACTCAATGCTTCCTGTTGCATAGCAATCTAAACAAACAAGTCCCTTTCCTCTGTTAAGAACTTCCAATAAAACAAATCACAATGGTTGTGTTTAAAAAAGATGATTTCCAAGCCTCCTTTGTTTTTTTCTTTAAGAAAAAAAAATTAGAGGCCAAAGATTGCAGGAAAAAAACTCAATTGACTTTTTAGTGTGTCACTTCTCATGCTTCTGCTGGGATTTGAAAACTTTTTCTTTTGTGGTAAGGCCAGAGGGGCTGAGCTGGACACATGAGTACCAAGCCAACAACCAAAGCAGGGAAAACAATAAGAAATAATACTAACCATCAAGTGTTCAGTATCCTCTGTGTGCCCGGCACAGTGCCATGTCAATTACCTAATCCTGTAACAAATCTCCCGTCTTGGGTGTCTTCCATCAGCATGCCCAAGTTTTCCCTCTACTCTTCTCCACCCTGCTCAGGAACCATGGAACCGTGATCTATATGGACTGCAGCAAAGGCTCCCTTGCCCAGGGGCACTGGCGCGAGAGAGGAGGGAGGAGACAAGGATGGGGTACTTATTTTCCTGGCGCCTGTCTGCTGTTTATGGCAGGTTGGCTGTACCCCTCTGCCCAGAGCCACAGCTCCTGCCAGGCAGTGCTCCCCGTCCAGCTCCTCTCCCTGAGTCCAGGAATTGCTCCTTTGCACTCAGCCCCTTCAGGCATCCTGATGGAAAGAGCTCCTCCCTGTTGCTAGCTCGAGAGGATGACCCTATCCTTGATGGTAGAGTCCAGCGCTACCTGGCCCTCTGCAAAGTGTCTCTTTGTTCGCCCCCTTCAGACACCCTTCTGAGGATGCCATCTGTTTCCTGCTTACCTGTTACCCCTATCACCGCCCTCAGGCAGACCCTGGGAGTTCTTGCTAAGAGGACTATGATAGTCCCCAACTGACTCTTACTTTCCAGATCATTTTGTATTCTCTTGTAAAGCAAACCTTTCTTTTTTTAAAAAAAAAAAAATATATATGTATACGTATTGTTGAAGTATAGTTGATTTACAATGTTGTGTTAGTTTCAGGTGTACAACACAGTGATTCAGTTATACATACACACGCATATATATACATATATATATTATTCAGATTTCTTCCCTTATAGGTTATTGCAAAATATTGAGTAGAGCTCCCTGTGCTCTACAGTCGGCCCTTGTTGATTATCTATCTTGTATACAGTAGCGTGTTAATGTTCATCCTAACCTCCTGATTTATCCCTCCCCCCCTTTTCCCTTTGGTAACCAAAAGTTTGATTTCTATGTCTGTGGAGCAAATCTTTCTAAAGCACTGCTGAGACACTGAGTTTGCCCCCATCCCTCCGCAGGAAAATATTCAAACATGCCATCTTTAGACCTTCCAGAGCTCTCAGGTTTGGTCAAACCGGTTTGCGCTCCATCTCTTGAAAGATGGTGCAATTTTTCTCCTTCCCTGTGATCGCTCACACAGCAAACGGGCCTCTGCTGCCCGCTTCCAAAATTACACTCATCCCTGAAGATTCTCCTCCAGCCCCACCTTTTCCAGTTACTCTTTCCTCCCTGATGTTTTTGTTGGAATGTCTTTCTGTGCAAGTTATTGGGAAATCAATGACCTATCACCTTGCCATACATCCTCTAGTACTTTGGAAACATTATTTACCTTTTAAATCATTTGACTTTTCAAAATCATGGGCTTTGGCACCAGATAGTTTTGGCCTTGACTGAGAGCTCTGTCAACGGTGGAAACTCGCATAAGTTATTAACCTGGCAATCTCCCTTGACTCCACAACGAAAGGGTAATAGCGATACCCACCTTACATAGTATTGTGAGGATTAAGTTAACATCCATAAAACTCTTATTATAGGGTATGGCAGATAAGTATTATGTTACTTCTCTTGTTTTCTCTTTCCTCCGACTAGGGCTCAAAACTAGCTGACATTTATTAAATGCTTATCACGTGTCATGTACTATTCTAAGCATTTTGCACACATCAATTTAATTACAGCAGTCCTATGTATTACTATTCTCCCTATTTTATGGATGGAGAAACCAAGGTACAGAGAGGTTAAGAAACTTGCCCAAAGACTAAGCTGGGAGCCTTAATTCACACGCAGACTGTAGACTTTTTGAGACAAAGACCCATCTTTACACCAGATTTCTTTCTGTCTTTCACGGGGCCAAGCATGATGTCTTATGTATAGTCGGTATTCAATAAACGTTGATTTCCTTCCAAAAGGCAAAGGCAATTAAGCTAGTGTCGCAATAGGCAGGGGGCTAGAAATGCACGTGGTCAAAGCAGCAGCTGCTTCCAGGAAGCAAGCGGTAAGTAACAGTGCAGCTGAGACAGAGCTAGGATGCGAGTTTCTGGCAACTGAGGAATGCGGCTGCTGCAGGAAGTCAGAGGGAAGCCAGCTGGGGGGAGGTACGAAAGAGGAGAACCTGAGCGGGGGAGGCCAGCAGTGGTGGAAACCTGTACCAACCAAGCCGGAACTCCTCTGCCAGCAATCCTCCAGGCCCCGAGGAGACAGTAAATCTTACTCCATCCTGTGGTTATACCGCTGGAGCATCTTTAAAAACACTTAGCCCCAGACTAGTGGGCCCTTTTCTGCTGCCCTTCTTACCTAAGCCAGCAACCTCAGAGCTTTCTGGGATTGCTGTTAAAAACACGCAGATCCCAGGAATCGCTCTCCACCAGCACAACTGTCGCTCACGCCAAGCATGGGACATATGGCCGAGCATCTGGGAGGGGGCAGATCGGCCAGGAGTGCTGGCGGGCGGCACAGGCTTTCATTAGAATGGATGTGTCACAGTAAATCATTTTGTAAACGTTCCCTCCCCTTCTCTGTGCATAGCGAAACATAAAGGAAGACGAATTACCCGCAGCTCCACAATGCTGTTCGAATATGCCAAAGCTTGTGCCTGAGACACTTACTGACATGGCCTTAAATATCTTTTTAATATCTTGGCCAGGTCAGGCATACCAATGGCATTACAGAGCTTGCAAATCAATGCCCCAGCTGTTTTGGTTTTTTAATAAAACTGAATGTGATCTCTTTTAAATGATCGCCTTCCACCCCCTAGTTTTCTACAGGGTTTCCAGAGAGCGGTGCTGTGGGCAGCCTTGAAGTCAGGCCTTGGCTCTGAAAGGATAGTTGTTCCTTTGGGGTGGGAGCGGGGGTAGAAATGAAACATTTGCGGGGTGACCGTCGTCATCTTTTCCTAGTCCCCGGCCTCACAAATCTGGTGATAGACAAAATTCACAAAACCAATGTGTGGCTTGCTGCTGTTTTAAAAATTGGATTTACCAAAATGTTGCTGAAGAATCTCAAGGTTTCAACTTCTAAAAATCACCTTGGGTTCTCCATCTGGGATCAGTCCAAGTGATTTATTCATAATTTTATTAGAGATCTTTTCCCAGGGAAATTCTCTGTATCTGATTATCAACATAATGGAAACTGAAAGAGCCCCTACCAAGAATTCAGCTGTATGCATATGACTTTTGCCCCTGGAAAAAAAATGGAATATGTAAAGCTGTCATCAATAGGAACCATCTTGACTGCAGGACATCCACGGTCCCCAATTACGACAGGAATTCCTCATGCAAATAGGGAGGTGGTCCTGTCTAATTTGAGGCTCCAGTAGGAGGAAAACTCCAATGTAAGTGCTTATAAATCAGAGTTTTATAATGATATTCGTTGACTGCTACTTATGTGGGTCATAAATGTGACACCACGATAAATAGTCTAGTTGCTTTGAGGACGTATTTGAAGGACTCTTTTACTGGCTTTGACATATTACAGTACCTCCATCAGGAAGGTCTCATCTGCTTTTGCAGTTTATTGCTTTTACTTTCTATAGTTTGTACGAAATGTCTAAGCTTTGTTTCTTCCAATATTTTGCCTGGGCTACATTAGTGGAAGTCTGTGTTTTCCCTGGGCCTTCAGAACCACAAGCCAAATTAAGACAAATGGGGAGTTGGAGCCTCAGCTGGGCCCCGGGAGAGGCCTCCTCCCTCTGTCCTCCTTCCCCTGACTTTTCATAAACCAACTTCGAAGCAACTAAAATTTCCCCCCCCTTTTTTTTCCTGACCACAGGCAAAATTCTGTCTCCTCGGTTCTCTGAAAGTTATCCATTCCTGAATTTTACCCTTAACCACAGTGGAGGAAAGGGAATAACTGAGGTCAGGAAATATGGAAAGAATGTTAACAATTTACCACTAAAATATACATTAAGAATATTCTCAGCAAGTATAATCTCCACGTTGAACTTCTAAATCTAGAATTCTCCTGTCATGTGACCATCTTCACATTTACGCGTGCCCCTTTCGGCTTCAGTTCAGTCCTGCCTGAATGAACTCTTTGTAAAAGGTAGGGCAGAGTAAAAATAGACAAATAAGGTCTCCAAGTTTCCCTCCCTATTCAACACTTGGCTTCACTGATTATAAATGTTAAAGCGGTTAGGTTAAAATACTCGTCTTTTACACGAGCCAGTGCATGAATATCACCAGAGATCTGAATAGACGTAAAAATAGAAGCAAAAATACACTCACAGGTAGTCCCTTCAATTGAACAAGTTCTGTTAATAGAAATCCAAAGTCATAAATACTTTTGCTTTAAGATTGTCACAGAATGTTAGCATTAGGCAGGGACTTAGAGATCCTTTCATTCCATCCCTCACTTTATACAGGACACCAGTAACGATAATCATCACTGCCAGTGTATATGGGTTATCTCATTTAATCCTAACAAGCCTACGATGTGTCATCCCCATTTTGCAGATGGGAAACTGAGGCAGAGAGAGGCGAAGTAACTTGCTCAAGTTGAAGTAGCAGAGGCAGGATTCAAACTCAGGCACGCAGGTTCCTAATTCAAACAACTGGGTTAGGGAACCTCCAGGGTTGTGAACCCTTGTCGCCAACAACTGGCCTCTTTGCCCTGCCCTGGGGCAAGTGGGTGGCCGTGACCTGCCTGGCTTTACCCTCTCCTTCTTTGTGACATGTCTCCTCCTCACACTGATCTCGGGTTGGCCTGGAATGGCTGTCATGATCCAAGATGAATCCGTCTTTGTCCCAAGAGCTGGAGCCAAGGCCTCCCCAGACACGCATGCTGGGCTGCATCTGTCGCTAATGGGATTTCCAGATTTCTGTGTCTTGATGAGTCCCCACTTGGCAGCCTTGCATATCCATGAATCTAATGTGTGTAGTCATGCTCTTCAGCTGTTCCAGTCGGGCAAAAAAGTGATGATGTCTGTAGTCAGGTTAACTCTGAAGGCAGACTCACTGTAGAAGAAATGGCCCCCTTAGGGGGGTTAGGTTTCGGAGTCCATCTTTGCAGGCCCGAAGCTACCTTAAGAAGGCAATAAGTCATATGAAAATAATGCCTCTGGACACATCCAACACTCATCTTCCTTAGATCCTGAGCACTTCATATATTATTTCCATGTACGTGGACTTTCCTTAGAGGTATTTTTCCCCTTGTTCCCCCCTTTTTTTTTAAGTGACGTATTGTGACTTGAAGGCCACTCTCTTGTTCCGCTTTGTTTTCTCTGTATATTACCTACCATAGGACATTAAACTTGGAAAACCAACCAGTGTTTATTAAATGCAAAAAAGAAGAGCCTGTACCAAAGCCCTATTTTCTCATTGACCTGTGTGATGGACTTCGGCATTTCTTGGCTCTCCACACCCATTCTATATCCCAACATACCCACTTTCCTTTCGGAGAATTCTCTCTCCCTCACGGTGTGAGATCTTAGTGATCAATAAGTCCATGCGCCCATTTCTCACTCTGGAAGCTGTAGGGGGAAGTCCCGATCTCATAGGGTTGCAATGTGTATTTACTGAGTTGATTCATCTGAAACATGTAGTAACTGCTCAGTAGTATTAGCTTGTCTACTTGCTATTATTGCTCTTCTTCATCTTGTTCTTGTTTGCCTTCCCATTTTTGTTATTATTATTAGATTACTATCCTCCTATGGCAGCTGGGACAATGACATTTGACCTGAACTTTGCCACTCACTCT
>NW_026711828.1:0-34794 GCF_026419965.1 Kogia breviceps
GGTAGCATGAGGGCAAGAGACCACGGTTTGTGCCTCCCACTCTAGGCTTCCAAAAGCAATGTGAAGCTGACCAAAGGTTTTCCCAAGGCTGTGCCTCCAAATGATTATGCTTCCTTGATCTGCCTCTCATCTTCCTCCAGACTTCTCAACGTCCCCAAACCTTGTGCCTACAGGCCCCTGAAGAGCTGTCCAAGTGATCAGCTCCACAGCTCACATGTGGAAGCATTCCTTCCCAACAGACCCTTTCTGATGCACACTGAACTCCCATCTCGTCTGGGAAGGTTGGTGGGGGCCAGTGTTTTCAACTTGATTTTTTAAGCCTGTTGGGTGAAGTAGTCTGAAGAGACAGCACATCAATGCCAACATGAGCTCCAGTGCCTCATCTCACCTACACTAAGTGTGGAAAGGGCTGGACTCTCAGCTTCTGGAGAAAATGCAGCCAATCTAAAGTCACCTCGACTATGAGAGGGAGGCTATTGGAAACAGGGGAGTATCATTACAATCTGAGTTTATAAATACATAATAAGGCTATTCTATAAATTTAAGTAAGGCTTGCCCTCAGGAGGAAATCCAAACACATTAGCTCAGCCATGGAAAGGCCTCATCTGACGTTCCAGCTCAGTCCTGGCTTCTCTGGCCCCTCCCACCCTGCCCTCCGGCAAAGCTAACCTCTCACAGTTGCCAAAAGTATAGCTTCAGCCCTTCCTTTCCCTTTAATGTCCGTCTCAAGGTCTACTCCACCTCCTTCCCACCCTAAGTAATTCTTACTCTTCTTTGAAGACAAGAATTCCAGCTGTACAGCCCTTCATTCTAAAATGTCCTCCTTGAGCCCCCAAAACTCGAAAGGAGATTCACTACCTGTGTTAATTTCAAGACAAGCACTTGCTGTTCAGTACTTCTGTTCACTGGCCTGTGTCTCCCACTAATCTGACACCTCCTTGAGGGCAGGGACTGGGTGCCCGTCACCTTGGTATCCCTAGTACCTTACACAGTATCCAGCAACAGTAGGAATCAATTATTATGTTTCAAATGAAGAATCTCTCCTTCTACCCCTCGGAACTTTCATACAAACAACATCATCAGGCAAATTTTCTCAGTATATTATACCTTCCCAGTTAAACACTGTTGTGACTAGCTGGTGTCTATGAGTCACCATATTTAAACCAAGACTTGGATTGGAAGCAACAGGGGTGAGGGGAAGGTCAGGTTAAAACAAAAAAACCAAACCAAAACAAAAGACTCTCAACCGTGATTTTATTGTCTGTTAAATGAAAATACTGTATATAACCATCTTTCTTTTCCTCACAGACTCGGGGTGAGGTTAAAAGAGATAACCCACATTTGCCCCTCTGGTGGGACACCTGGTACAAAGTAAACAATAAGTGTTAGTTCAAGGAAGGGTAGTATAATAGAGTCTTAGAGGTCATTGCACAGAGCGTCCTCTTCCCTCCCGGTGCAGGAAGGGCTTTGGCTGAGGCTTGGGCACCCAGCCTCAGTCAGACCACCCAATGGGCTCAAAGTAGCCCATTCTGGGTGTGGACAGTCCTTATAAAAAAAAAAAAAAAAAAAAAGTCCTTCTGAGGCGAAATCTGTCTCCTGCACATCCATCCTCCTATTGTCTATGTGGAGAAGTCAGATTCATTTTCTTTGGTTTTATTTTCTGCAGAAGTAACACACAAATACATTCCCTTTCTTAAAAACTGAAAACATTACAGTTAAACTTCTTTCCCCCACATGCTTTTTATCCCTAGGGCCCACTTCCTTTGTACGCGTCAACTTTCTAAAAAGTATACTTCTGTTTTTCTCCCTCTTCTCTGCCCATTCTATTCCAACCCTTCTTGCCCTTAAGCTAAAACCCCGTTTCCTTCCTCTTCTTATAAGATTCCTGTTATGAAGGTCTCCACCATCCTAGGCGCTTCCTCTGACCATAGTCGAATCCCAGTTGTCAATGTTCGCCTTTGTAATGTGCTGTCATTTCTTAAGGGTTGCTGTGAAATGCCTGTCCCTCCCAGAATAATAGCCAACAGATATTGTTAAAGGGAAGAAAGCAATTCACAAAAAAAATATTTTTAGACTATTACTGTCTATGTTAAGATTTGAAGGTATACAGAAATAGATTTACTTGTATTTGAATAGAAAATGTCTAGAAGACTACACAGAAACAGTCAATAGCTGTTACATTTGGGAAGAGAGAAGGAGGTGTGACAAAAGACGGGGAGAGATGAACTTTTTTTTTTCTTTCATTTAATAATACAGGGTTTCAATAATTTTTTGCCGTGAGTATGTCTTACTTTTATAGTTTAAATTTATTTAACTAAAAAAAGTTCTTAATATTAAAGTATAGTAAGATTTAAGCAAAAAAGTGCATATTCCTTCTAGTGTATATAATCTGATTAAATGGATTAACATTTCTAAAGGACTATCTGTTACTCAGAAAAGGAAGGAGAAAAGTCAGCCCAAGAAGCTCGAGAAAAAAAGTATCAAGGAGACGAATGATTAAAGTAAAGATCCAAGCATAGTGGAAAGGAAATGAAGCCTCACCAGTGGACTTCAAATATCCCCACCCCATTGGCCAAGCCATCTGCATAGAGGTGATGTAGTATAGTTGGTGCCATGACTCATAGATTTCAAGTATTTGGGTCCATTAACAAGACCTTCTCAAGTGTGAGGTAATTGAATTAAACTATTTTTGGCTGATAACACAGTGATTACGGAGTTACCGTAAGCAAGAATGGAGGGTAAATGTATTAAGAAGTGAAGTACATATATTCACCTTGGAGTGTGATGAGTGGAGAATTGAAAGATGAAGCATCCAGAATGATGACTGTTTGAACTGCTGTCATTATTCCCTCGTTTTAAATTAGCATTAGTTTCATCTCTCAAGCCACAGCGTATGTTTCTTAAAAGAAGAAAGAGGTCACAGGTCTTGAGTGTCTGCTAATAGTTTACACAATTCCTACTTAATGCTTACATTGAAGATATCTCAGCTGTAACGTTCTAGAGATACTTTCTGTTATGGTCTGTGAAGGGTCTAACAGTTTACTCTATTGGCAAACTTATTACTGTTTCATGGATGTTGGCATAAGACATGAAACTCATGGATCAGAGACAAAGGACTTTATTACTCACTGCACAGCAAGAAGCTTAAGTTTCATATTGGTTTACGTTGATTCCCGTGTCCCCCAAATCCCATGGGTGACACAAGTGGGATTAGATGCATTTCTGCAAATGCAGTTTGTTGAGTTACAGGAGAGGAAAAATGAACGTGGGCTATTTACCACTTTTATAGGTACGTAAGCCTACGCTTTGCCTGAAGGGAGATATTATCTCATTCCTCAAGGTTACCACTGCAGATACAGTCCTGAGACTACCCTCACTGCAAACACAGCTACAACACTAGACTATGAGAAGATTAAAAAGTGGCCTGGGTAAAGAATGGCCAGAGTCTTGTATTCTTGGCATAAATGGTGAGAATGTGCAGGAAAGTCAGGGCCCATGGAGGACTGCCTTTCCCAATACTTTCTAGCTGGGGATGGGGGAGGGAGATGAAAGGACAGCTGGTAATGCTCTACTTGTAAATCAGTATTATAAAAAGAAGTGTATTTACTTTGAAAGAAAGAAAGAAAGGGGGAGGGAGGGAGGGAAGGAGGGACAGAGGAAGGAAGGAAGGAAGGAAGGAAGGAAGGGTGAGGGAGGAAGGAAGAAACTTACCACCAAAGAATACCAGAGCTACTGTTTACACATCATGATGACAGTCCAACCATACTTCAAGTCTCTGAGGTATCTCTGACAGTATCCCTCATAGAGATGTCATTCCAGGTACTCAGAATCAAGGGAAGGGAGTAGGGAGAGAGAGAAGACTCATGCTGGACTCAGTTCCTAGTCTCTGCCCATACCCTGAACTCAAGTGTCCTCTGAGATAGGAACCCCTGTTGGCCTTCTGCCAATGAACCCCTTCTCTGTTCCCTCCTCTCAGGTACCCTTCTCTTAGGTCCCATGTTCTCTTGGAACAATTCCAGTCATTCCTTAGAACAACTAATACATATATAAAGCGAGTTCTTTATTTTTCTCCATTGTGTACCCATTGATACTTGTCCTGAACATGCTTCTAGTATAGTATTTCTAACACTCATTTTTTAAAAAATTAATACATGATTCTCAAATATGGTCCTCATCACCCCAGGATCATGACAGCCTTCCCAATGCGCTGAAATGCAATACCTCTCTTCTCTTTATAAGTGCATAGACTTTATTTTTCAAATGACTTAGACTCTTATTCATAATAATAGTAACCACAACAATAGCTGACATGATATGATGCCTACTGAGTACCAGATACTTTTCTGTAAACTTTAATCCTCCCAGCAGCTGAATAATGTAGGTATTATTTACATCCCCATGGTGCAGATGTATACATTCCAGGAGGTGAAATAACTCACAAGGGACAGAGTCAGAATTCAGTCTCAGGTATTTGGGATCGAGGGTCTGAGATGTTAATCATCAAGCAAAATCAAAAAAAAATTTCATTATATTATTTCCTCTAATTCTTTGTTATCAACATTTTCTTTCTTTCTTTCTTTACTGAAAAATGATAACAGAGAACAAGACTGGTGAACCTTTTGCCTTTTCCATGTGCATCGAGTTGAAAAAACTTTTGAAAACCACAACAGTAGATGATGAGATGTTTGTGAACAGGATAGACGTCTTTAATCTCTACCTCCCGGTACCTGGTCAGGTTCCTGGCACAAAATGGAAGCTCAAGGAAGGAAGGGGGAGGAAGGGAAAATGGGAAAAAATTGGGTGGGGAGAGGAGAGAACGGGAGGAGCAGGGAAAGGGCAGAGAGTAGAGAAAGATAGTGCAAGATAACCTACAAGATATTAGAATACCTTGAAGTCAGAATGTTTTGAACAAAGTCAGAAATAACTGGATACGACCCGGCAAATCTAGAATAGAGCCTTTCTTAGCATTATGCTTTATCAAACACAGCCCAGGTTTTAAAATAGGAGAGTAAAGCGATCTTATTCTCGATATACATTTAAAAAAAAAAAAAAACGACTCACTGTTCCCTTAAATAAGTAAATAAATAAATAAATAAATAAATAAATAAATAATGCCGGTAACTTAAGCACTTAACTTCGCACTCATGAGCAACCCTACAACAAACCAGTGTGGGCAAATTAAAAAAAAAAATTATTTGCAAGGAAATGAATTCATTCCCAGAGTTTCTAATAGATTAGTATAAAAAACAGTGACTACATGTTTTGTTAAAACAAGAAAAAATTGCCTTACCGTGTTTATAACTATTTCTCTACAGGAAGTTGCATGGTTTAATGAACTGCATCTTGGACTGGGAATCAGGATCTTCAAATTCTGCTCTTTCTCAAACACTGTCTGGCTGTGTGGCCTTGAGTAAATTACTCACCCTCTCTGTGTTTCCTCATTTTTTAAAAATGGAGATGCCATTGCCTGACTGCACAGAAGAGGTATTGTGCTCACCAACGAATTAGTGACTAGAATGAATCGTTCAAATATGAACAAAGAAGTGCTATGTCTAACCTGAAACACACATTTTCAAGTAGATGGGAGCAGTTCCCCTATTGCGTAAATAAAGCAGTTCAACTCACTGATTTTTGAAATAAATTCCAACTTTAAAAAATCAATTACTCTGAAAGCCATATTTCTAAAACAACCCCAGAAAATGCATAATTTATTTTTGATATTGAAACTGTATACCCTTTTTGCATAGTTTCCAAAAGAAGATCACCTATTTTTTAAAAAAATATATGTTTTCAGGAAGCAGAATGAGAAATAGAGAAATTACCTTAGCATCTGTGTCCTCATCTACTCCTAGCAAACCTTATTAACTTTTGGAATTCTGACTCTGATTTATTAATGACGCACAGTAAATAGTCAAATACGACAGAACCTAGGAAATAGTTCACGCTATCCCGTGAAAGCCCCGCTAGGATAAGCCCATAGTGCTCTGTACATTCTTTCTGATATGTCTGTTGCTCCATTAGATTATAAAATGATCCAGGGGAAGAGTCCCTTTTCCATCTTTGCACACACAACGCCTAGCATAATGCTTGGCATATGGATGCTCTTAAATAAATATCTGCTGAGCAAAGCTGAAATTAGACTGGGTAAGTTGGTTTCTTCAGGAGAATTGGATTGGAAATAAATTTCTTGAATTGACAGTTTTCTAACTAACAGAACCAAGAATCACAGAGAAGCTTCAGAAGCATCTTCTATCAAATTGCTGGATAAGGGAAGGTAATGAGGCATAGCTAATTTAATAATTTCAGTAACCCTCCAAGAACTTTCCACTAGGCACAGATAATCTAAATTTAGCATGATGTGTGGGGCCCATGTGGCTCTATCGCCATTCTTTTTGGATAAAAATTCTCTCTGTCTTCATCTCAACAATGGCAATTCTGCCCAAGGCACACTTCTCTCTGGCCATATTAAACTCCTTGTTAATTTGCAAATACATCTGGCCTTTGTCCACCCTACCAACTTTCACAAGGCTTTTCAAAGGGAATGCCTTTATATGTGCTAGTGCTTGAAACTAGCATTTCTCCCTTTTCTTCGTACATAAACACCCACTCGTCAGTAAGCCCATGCTTTGTGAGGTTCTCCAAAACTCTCCCACCTCACTTCTTTGGATACATGCCTCTACAATAACATATTTTTATCATTTATTTACATAATTCATCAAAGGCAGACACTGGTTCTTATTCTTTTTTAGGATCCCAATACTATCAGGATGCATGGCTATTATTATGTGGTCAATACCTTTTTATACAATTAGTTAATGTTTGTGGGTCCAATTTTTCAAATTAATGTTCTCTCCTCAACCACTTTTTTCTGAAATCAGTAGGCACCTGGGCTTTGGGGGTTAATAAATCTATACACTGTGGAGGGGGGAAGAGCTCACGTGAGCTTGGAAGGTTATCGGGATTCCTGATAGAGAAACCCCCTCACTGAGCCAATCTTGGTGACAAGGGAAGTAGATAAGACTTGCAATTCGACATCAGAGATTAGATTTTCTTGGATAAGGAGCTTAGTCACACAGGCTTTTGTGACAACAAAAATAGACATATGACAAATTGTTTTACAAAATAGAGTGAGTTTATTTTAGTGGTTGTTTAAAACAAGTAACCTCTCTCCAAAATGAGATTGTGATTATAGGGATTAGCATTTCCATAAGGAAATTCCTTCCCACACTTCTCAGGACATTTTATGTGTTTTTCCAAATCCCAATCCTCAGCAAAATCAGTGGAGAAAATGAGAAAATGCAGAAAAGTGTCTTATTTCTACTGTGAGAATTAAAATGACATAGAGATGTTACTTATTTGAAGAAATCCACTAATGTCAACTCAAAGACCAGAGTGAAAAGGGCTGTCACTGCTAGTAGGCTCCACAGGGAGCCTAGGGGGAGGGAAGCTAGGTTGAGCCTGAAGGGAACTCTTGTAATTAAAAAGTGTGCTGCCATGATCAAAAAATCTAGAAACAATAAATGCTGGAGAGGGTGTAGAGAAAAGGGAACCCTCTTGTGCTGGTGGGAATGTAAATTGATACAGCCACTATGGAGAACAGTATGGAGGTTCCTTAAAAAACTAAAAATAGAACTACCATACGACCCAGCAATCCCACTACTGGACATATACCCTGAGAAAACCATAATTCAAAAAGAATTGTGTACCACAATGTGCACTGCAGCTCTATTTACAATAGCCAGGACATGGAAGCAACCTAAGTGTCCATCATCAGATGAATGGATAAAGAAGATGTGGCACATATATACAATGGAATATTACTCAGCCATAAAAAGAAACGAAACTGAGTTATTTGTAGTGAGGTGGATCGACCTAGAGTCTGTCCTACAGAGTGAAGTAAGTCAGAAAGAGAAAAACAAATACCGTATGCTAACATATATATGGAATCTAAAAATAAATAAATAAAAATGGTTCTGAAGAACCTAGGGGCAGGACAGGAATAAAGACATGGATGTAGAGAATGGACTTGAGGACACAGGGAGGGGGGAAGGGTAAGCTGTGACAAAGTGAGAGAGTGGCATGGACATATATACACTACCAAATGTAAAATAGATAGCTAGTGGGAAGCAGCCTCATAGCACAGGGAGATCAGCTCTGAGCTTTGTGACCACCTAGAGGGGTGGGAGGGAGAGGCAAGAGGGAAGGGATATGGGAACATATGTATATGTATAACTGATTCACTTTGTTATAAAGCAGAAACTAACACACCATCGTAAAACAATTATACTCCAATAAAGATGTTAAAAAAAAAAAAGTGTGCTGTCACTTGAGTGGGAAACACCTTGCTTAGTGCTGTGATCGTAAATGGTGCTCCAACAACTCAATAGCTGCCCTGAAGACCCCTGATAAAGAGGTCACTTGATCATGAATATACCCTTTCCTAGAGTGTTATGTTTCATGGAAAAATAAATAGGAATGGGACACAAAATTGCCAAAGAGAATGAGGAAATTTCAGGACTTCAGGGAGAAAACTCTTACCCTTTTCCATCCTATAGTCATTTTAGCAAAGAAAGCTTAAAAATGGCTGCAAGATAGCTTTACTAAAAAGAACAACCTGCTTCATATCAATATAGCATAGCACCTACAACTGTGTTTTTCCAACATCCCAACATTCTACAGCTTGATTGTGATGCTTTGGTCCCTCTGCTTGTGATCTTGTTAATTCAGCGGTCAATGGTTCTTTTAGGCTCTTAGAGTTATCTACTTCTTCATGGCCTTGCGGTGTAACAAGGTCTTGCACTTTTATGCAAATGAATGTAGGTGGGCTTTAGGAGACTTTTTTTTTTTTTTTTGCGGTACGCAGGCCTCTCACTGCTGCGGCCTCTCCCGTTGCGGAGCACAGGCTCCGGATGCGCAGGCGCAGGGGCCATGGTTCGCGGGCCCAGCCGCTCCGCGGCACGTGGGATCCTCCCGGACCGGGGCACGAACTCGTGTGCCCTGCATCGGCATGTGGACTCTCAACCACTGCGCCACCAGGGAAGCCCCCGCTAAACTTACCTTTTTTTTGCGGTACGCGGGCCTCTCACTGTCGTGGCCTCTCCCGTTGCGGAGCACAGGCTCCGGACGCGCAGGCTCAGTGGCCATGGCTCACGGGCCCAGTCTCTCCGCTGCACATGGGATCCTCCCGGACCGGGGCACAAACCCGTGTGCCCTGCATCGACAGCTGGACTCTCATCCACTGCGCCACCAGGGAAGCCCCTAAGCTCACTTTTTTTTTTTTTTTTTTTTTTTTTTTTTTTGGCGGTAGGCTGGCCTCTCATTGTTGCAACCTCTCGCGTTGCGGAGCACAGGCTCCGGACGCGCAGGCGCAGCGGCCATGGCTCACGGGCCCAGCCTCTCGGCTGCACGTGGGATCTTCCCGGACCGGGGCACATACCCGCGCCCCCTGCATCGGCAGGCGGACTCTCAACCACTGCGCCACCAGGGAAGCCCTAGGATACTATTAACAACAGGTAATAGGTTACATTCATTGAACACTTATTATGTGCCAGACTGGGTTTGATGCTTTACACATAGTATATTATTTCATGTTTATAATAATTGTATGAGGTATGAGCTGTTAAAAGATAAAATGAAGCATATTAAAAATTTTAAGAGTTTATTTGCACAAAACTCTATTAGAATCCGGCAGCACCAAACCAGAAGTGGTGAGCAGTGTTCCACCTACAGGAACCAGGGCAAGACTTTCACAGAGAAGCCATGGAAGCAAAGCAAGGAAAGTGACTGGCTGTAGCCAAAGCAGTTGCCTTTTTTGGAAAAGCTGAGTTGGCTGTTTGTGATTGTTGATCCTTAGGTTTTGATTTCTTAACATTGAGGCATAACAGGCTTGGGTTTTGGTTTGCTTAAACAGACTGCTAAGGAATTAGAACGACCTCAAATGACCTCCTTATTTAATTAACAATTCTCTCTATCTCCAAATTGCAGATAAGAACACTGAACTTCAAGGTTACACAGCTGGTACGCATCATTGCCGAGATTCAAACCCAGGTGGTAAGTAAGCATAATTGCCGAAATTCAAACCCAGGTTTATCTGATGTCACAACCGTCTCTTTCCTACCACAGCATATTGCTTGTGGTCCTTGTTGCTTGTTGTTGGTGATCTTGTCCTTCTGCAGTAAAATCAGACACATATGTTGCTGTTGAAAATGTTTGAGAAGCCAGATGCAAAAGCATTTTTGCCAGTATCAATTCCCTATGTATGCTAAAGGGTCACTGAAAATTCCTCTGATTTTCTTATCTGCTTCAAAATGATGGATCAAGGGTGTTAGCATAGAAGGCGCTTAGAGACCATCCAATCTGGCATTTCTCAAATTTTAGCTGCATCAGAATCACCAGGAGGGTTTGTTCACCCAAGACTGACGGGCCCCACGGAGCTCTAGAGTTTCTGTTTCAGTAGCTCTTAGGTGGGGCCCCCAAATTGGCATGTCTATCAAGGTCCAGTTGATGCTGCCGATCTGGGGAGCACATTTTGAGGACCGCTGATTTAATTCAACCTCGCTTGATCTTCAGGTGAGGAGAGAGGATGAAGGGTTCTTGCAAAGACACTTGGCAACTAAGAAGCAGAGGCAGAATAGAAATTAAATGATTTCCCCCTCATTATGTGGCCTCTGAAAGTAACTGACAATAAAAATAGCATAGGGCTTCCCTGGTGGCACAGTGGTTGAGAATCCACCTGCCAATGCAGGGGACACGGGTTCGAGCCCTGGTCTGGGAAGATCCCACATGCCGCGGAGCAACTAAGCCCATGCGCCACAACTACCGAGCCTGCACTCTACTCTAGAGCCCATGAGCCACATCTACTGAAGCCCATGCACCTAGAGCATGCACACTGAGACAAGAGAAGCGCCCGCTCACCACAACTAGAGAAAAGCCTGCGCGCAGCAGCAAAGACCCAACGCAGGAAAAAAAAAAAAAATAGCATATGACTGGAGGAAGTAAGCTCATATGCTGCCAGTGGAAGTATAAATTGGACCAAGGCTGATTGAAACCTGTGACTCACAATACATTAGGCACTTTTAAGTGTTCACAGCATTTGACCCCATCATTCCAGTTTCAGCAGAGTAGCTTTGGAAATCATCAGAGATGAGTAAATAGTTTTGCACAAAGTTATATATCTGTGTGCAGCATACATATTGTATATATGTAACATTTTGTCGGGGAGGGTGGGGAGCATGGGTGCTAAGATTCAACCACCTCCCCTTCCGAAGCTCACAGCACCAATCACAAGAAACAAACAGTAATACACGTACTGTTTGTTGGTGACTGGGGCGGTAGGTGTCGCCACTTCCCTGCCTCTGTCTACACTCCCTTTGGTCAGGGCAAGGGCCCTTCATGCTCTCACCGTACTGAGTGTTCAAGTAACTCTCTTCGGGGGGTCTACAACTGTCCTCGGCTATTGGACAAGAAGGACAAACAGGCATTAATTCATCCTGCATTGGCACTGGCTATGGAGCGTGCCCGTCAGTGTCTCGTCTGCTTCTCATGTACCAGGCTCTCTGTCCCTCATCTTCTTCATCAGCACCTGGGCATTTTTTAATCTGCTCTCTAGAGATTTAAAACCAACAGAAAACCTTGTTCTGAAAATATCACCCTAATCATCTTACATTTAGAATAGCACCTGTTGAAGTTAGCAAAAGAGTATTTGCGGCCTTTGTTTTCTGCATCCCAAGTGAGTGACTTTAGTTGTTTAGGATGATAAATAAGGGATTTCAGGGAAGGTGGTTGTGGAAAGGGAGTGGGGGAAATGAGGGGCCTTGGGGGACAAGGAAGAGATATAAGGGGCACAGAAAGGGGGAAAGCATTCTAATGATTTCTTCAAAGTAAGTTATACCGCCAAACAAGTAATATATACATATGTTCAAGGGTTTAAACAGTATTAATGAATCATGTTAAAAGGCAGACTTTCTCACATCTCCCTCTCCCCAAATCTTTCCCCAGAGGTGAATTGTTCAACTTCTCCAGCTTGTCACCTCCAGGGCCGCATTTAGGTTTTGCGGAGCCTGAAGGGTATTCACTCTGTGGGACTCTTTTAAAGGACAGTAATTCACCTGACAGTGTGTATACATTTCCAGGTTTGGGAAGGGGCCTGGTATGAGTAAGGAGACCTGAAGCTTAAGTTTCATTAGTTTCATGCTGAATCTGTCCTTGGCGATCTCGATAACTCTAAGTAACCTCTACTCCCTTTGAAAGGTACAGACTTAGCTCACCCAAGATCACCTCTACCTCCCTCTCTCCTTTATACCTATTGATATCTGCTAGTTGCATTTTTAGTTCTTTGGAGATATCTTTATCTTTATGTAGTATACTGAAACCCATTTCTACTTCTTCAAGAAAAGTTAAATATAAGATTAAAAAGTGAATTTTCCTACACTTGTCTCTTTCTTTTCTCTCTGTCCCACCTCTGCTACCTCTGAATTTCTGTCATCTATACCAATACTCTAAAAATATCATACTTGACCAAATATATATATTATATATATTATATACATTATATATAATATATTATATATTATATATAATTGTTATTATATAATAATTATATATAATATATAATTATTATATAATAACAATTATATATATAATATATATTATATATTATATATATACACACACACACACACACACACACAGCTCAGTCTCCATACTTAAATGTTCTGTACTATGTTAACCAAATGAACTTAAAGGCTAAAATCTCCAAAACAACATTGATAACATTATGACCATGCAAGTATGAACGACATACATAGTATGATTCGAACTTGGAAGAGAAGATGTAATCCTATGACACAAAATCTGGGCTTTTAAAAGAACCTTTCTTAAATGTCAAGTTCAAAAAATTTTCTTTTATTCCATTTCATTATTCACTCAAAATTTTATCATTTTTAGTTTGCTTTATATTTATACCATAAATTTTATATAGACTTTTTTCTTAGTGTTTCAAATTATCTTTCTTTTCTTTTTCCTTTTCCTTTTTCTTTTTTAACAGTTCTCGAGATAGTAGATAATAATGTGTTTCTAGTGACTACTAAGCACACCCAGCTTTTTGAAGTTGCTGTTTATGACAGTAAACTTGCTTTCTTCTTAAAGACATTCTGCCTAAAACTCTAGCTTCCTTTTCTAATTTTGAGTGATTATTTCCCAGGCCTGCTGCACAGTAGCCATCCTAATAATTGTTTTTATAATATTTCTCTGTTTGGAACAACTGGACCTTGACTCTCACATCTTCCTCTTTGTTGGGTCCCTTTTTGGTTTTTTTTTTTTTTTTTAACACCTTTTTTGGAGTATAATTGCTTTACAATGGTGTGTTAGTTTCTGCTGTATAACAGAGTGAATCAGCTGTACCTATACATATATCCCCATATCCCCTCCCTCTTGTGTCTCCCTCCCACCCTCCCTATCCCACCCCTCTAGGTGGACAGAGAGCACCGAGCTGATCTCCCTGTGCTATGCGGCTGCTTCCCACCAGCTATCTCTTTTACATTTGGTAGTGTATGTATGTCAGTGCTACTCCCTCACTTCGTCCCAGCTTCCCCTTCGTCCTCCCTGTGTCCTCAAGTCCATTCTTTACACCTGCGCATTTTTGGTTTTGCAGTCATACATCTCCAAACAACCTTTTATAGAAAGGAGGGAGGAACATTTTCTCAGGCCTAAATATGTCATTCCTTTGTCTTCAAATTTGATTGACAGTTTAACTGCATAGAATCCTAAGTTCAAAATTTTTTTCTCAAAATTTGAAGGCCTTGCATCACTAATTCTAGCATACAGTATTCCCGAAAAAATTTTGATACAAATAGGATTCTTATTCCTTTCCTTATTGCCTGCTTCATTTTTTTCCCCCACTATGTAGGAATCTACATAGAGTAACTTCTTTTTATCATTGGTGTTTAAAGACTTCAGTAGTCTATGCACAAATAGGGCACTTTTTTCTTTCATTTCAGTTTGATATTCTATGCTACCTTTCAATTAAAAACATTAATGTCTTTCTCCAGCTCAGGAGAATTTCCTTCAGAAAATTTAAAAAATTATTTCCTCTCCTCTATTTTCTCTGTTCTTTGATTCTGGAATTTCTCTTAGATATTTAATCCCCTGAATTAATCTTGTATGTCTCTGAATGTTTATATTACATTTTCTTCTCTTGTCTTTTGCTCTGAATTCTGGATGATTTCCATGAGTTTCTTTCCAGACTTCTACTGAAAAATTTGGCCGTTAGATTTTTAAATTCGAATAAATCTTTCTTGTCCTTGGATTTAATAAATTTCCCAATGTACTAAAAAACTCCTCTTCAGTTTTCTCAATTGTCTCTATTTTCTTCAGGGTTAAGACTTTTCTTCTCAGTCCTTCTGTGTGTGCTGTTTGCTTTCCTCAGCTGTCTTTGTTGCTCATTCATGTTGGAAATAAAGGAATTAGATAGATTGATGTTAATAGCTTGTGCAGATTTCCTCTGCTGAGGCATAGTGTGTTTCTTCAGCAGACCTCGCTGCTGAGTGGAGGGTTGTTCTTAAGCTGCGTGCACCATTCAGAGTATGTCTCCTGTCACCAGGAGTAACTGGAAGAGTGGCCATCATCTGCCAAGATGAGGAGAGATTGGCTATGGAACATGTGCCCATTCACACCCAAATCCGGCTTCTTTCCAGGCAGCTTGTTTAACTTCTTCAGAGCATCTCTTTGGTTGTGGCCTGCGGATGGCTTCTGCTCTGTATACGCAGAGGTGGGGAAAGGCAAGGGAGAACGAGTGGGCAGATGGTCAGCTTCTTCCATAGCAGACCTGCAGTTAATACCCAGATGTGGCCCCAGTTTATACTCCTGCCTTTTTACTCTCGAAAACCACGCTTGGAATTTATTTGAGGTTCAGCTAGGGAACTGGATTTCACCTTCACCAGTTTCTTCTTGTGGCTGAGGTTTCCCTACAATCCACCTGTTTTCTGTATTCTGGAAATTCATCAACACGTCTTGTCTGCTTGATGATTCTTAACCATTCCCTCCCAAATCATTATGAACTCGCTTCATTTTGTATTTCTTTAATGTCATTTTATTCTATTTTGTACTTTTAAGTATCATTTCAATGATGTTTAGAGAGCTCCTGGAGTAAAAGCTGCCTTCAAAGGCCCATTTGGTTGCGAGTCCGCCTGACGATGCAGGGCACACGGGTTCGTGCCCCGCTCCGGGAAGATCCCACGTGCCGCGGAGCGGCTAAGCCCGTGAGCCATGGCCACTGCGCCTGCGCGTCCGGAGCCTGTGCTCCACAATGGGAGAGGCCACAACGGTGAGAGGCCCGCGTACTGCCAAAAAAAAAAAAAAAAAAAAAAAAGATTCCTTTAAAAGGATTTAGGTCTGTGTACACACACACACACACACACACACACACACACACACACAGCTTATAAAAGATTGGAATAAAATGATTCTGTGAGGTAGGAGGAAGGGGTAAATCAGTACATGTTCAATAAATACTTGGCTGACTGATTAAAAAATCTTACCCAATAGAATATAATCGTTTTGTAATAATATATGAAAAGGGCAACCTAGAAGGTTGTTACCTGATCAGACACTAATTATCCAAGGCATTTAAATAGAGCTGACTAGTGACTTCAAAGGCAGCAGAATATTTCAGTTGATGAGTTAGAACACAGCAATGGTGCTCCTGATGTGTAAAATGGAACAGCTAGAACCACTTTGTAAGTTTAACCTATACACACGGTCATGAAAAGTTTTGCAAGGTTTATTGCAAATATACCTTGTAAGTGAAGTTACATGAAGCAATAAAATGTAGTAGTTGCTGCTTTTCTAGGCCACTCTGGAATTTACCAAAACCCTCTTTTTCTTATACAGCAGCCATTAAGCAGGGAGCCATAACTTTGTGTAACGTAATAAAATGGTAAAAGACTTTTAACCTTTTTTATGGACTTATGAAATATTATTCCCCTGAGTCTTTGAAATCTGAAAGCAGCAGCACATTGGCAACTTACAATAATTGAAGATTCTTTTAATTAAGCACATGGCTTTGAACGGAGGAAAAAAAAACAATCAAAACTTTTTGCATTATTTTACTAAATGAAAGCAGTGGTTACTTAGACAAGTCACATGAAAGAAGATTGGAAATTGTCACTTCTGTGACCACTTGTGAATCTAACAAGGTCTTCTTGACATTCTAGGTTTAGGTTTCTGTGCCTTGGTCAGCTGTGTAACCATAAAATATAGTAGCTGTAAATATCCTCCACTCCTGCCACGTTCCCCCTCCCTTTACCCCTCTCTCCTTTCTCCTCTTCTTTTCTTTTTTGGAAATTTGAAAGATACAGAGTACAAAGAATTAAAAGGCAGACATTCTTATTTTCACCATTGACAAACACTATTCATATTTTGCTTTATTTTCTCTCAATTGTCTTCCTATGAATACACGTTCAAAGAAATTACACTACTGTATGACTACAGTGTCTTCTTTTATTTTTATTTTATTTTATTTATTAACTTTATTTGATTTATTATTTCTGGCTGTGTTGGGTCTTCGTTGCTGCGAGCAGGCTTTTCTCTAGTTGCGGTGAGCGGGGCTGCTCTTCACTGCGGTGCACCGGCTTCTCATTGCGGTGGCTTCTCTTGTTGTGGAGCACGGGCTCTGGGCGCGCGGACTCAGTAGTTGCGGCTCACGGGCTCTAGAGCTCAGGCTCAGTAGTTGTGGTGCACGGACTTAGTTGCTCCGCGGCATGTGGGATCTTCCCAGACCAGGGCTCGAACCCGCGTCCCCTGCACTGGCAGGCGGATTCTTAACCACTGCACCACCAGGGGAGCCCCTACAGTGTCTTCTTAAAATAAAAAAATAAATAAATAACTTACAGATGAAAACAGAAGCGCTCTTTAACCTCTATCCTTTTTTCAAAGTAGTCCCCATTTCTAAGGGGTAATCGCTATGATAAATTGGTGTATAGCCTTTAAGTTTTTAAAAAATTTTTACATATGTATGCACATACCCATAGAATAACTATGGAATTGCATTGTTTATGTTTTAAAATTATACATAAATCGTATCATGTTCATTTGTTAGGCAACTCATATTATTTATTAAATAGTATGTTTTTGAGATATATCCTTATTTGAGCTAACATAGCTATAATTCACTTATTTAAATAGCTGTATTACAGCCCAACATTAAATTCTACCTTGACGGGTATAGATATTACTAATATCAGATTGGAGGGTGTGGGTTACTACATCTGCTGTATCCTTATCCGTCTTTTTATTTCCCTTTATGTGTCATTTCATCTTAAGTGGGTCTCTTACAACAGCATAGAGCTAGATTCTTTTTAATATAAGAATTTCCCTCTCGAAATAAACTTACCCCATTTGCATTTATTGTGATTTATAATAAACTTTAACTTATTTATTTTTCCTTACTTAAAAAAAAAATTATTATTTACCATGCTTTCTCTTTGCTTCCTCTACTTTACATCTTCCTCCTTTTCTCTCTTGCAATGGAACGATCTTGTTTCCTTGGACCTATTTTTCCATTTTCTGGATTTGAGCTTATAATTCTCTTTCTTTGGTTCAGTGATTACTCAGACATTTAACAGGTATTGTGGCTTGTGTTTTCTTAACAACGTCTCATATTTATCACTCTACCTGTTTCCTACTTACTTAAGATCTACTTTTACTGCCCTCCACACTCCCTTTCTCCACCTGTTTTGTTGTTTTCTGAAACATTATTTTTGTTATCAAAAATATAAAAGAAATATTGGGATCGTTGCTGTCTAATTACTTTTCATGGCCAGTATTTATTTCTGTGCGCTGCTTTGTGGCCTGGGCCAAGGAAAGGCTCATGTTCTCTCGTTGTGTGTGTCCATATAGGGACCTTCTTGCTGGCCCTGTAGTGACCGGGTTTACCTAAGAAAACTGCTCTGCGGAGCCAGACATTTCCATTTCAGGGCTTGGAATACGAGCACACATTTGGCTTCATGTGTAGGCTCAGTTCTGTTGTATTTCTGCAGGGAATTCCGTGCTGGGATTATGCAGTGCTAACCTGGATTAATCAAATTAGTAATGGTTTGCTTGTTTAATGGATGCTGGATAAATGCAGGGGCAGACACTCCATTGAAAATACAATTATACAGAGAGCTTTATGCGAATTAAAGTTAAATAAAAAGCAGTAGGTGATCACGGGAACTGCGGTAAGGAGAGTTCTTTCTCTCGGAGAGTCACAGACGTCTTCCCCTGAGGTGGATTTTGATTTGGCCCTTGAGGGATGATGGCACGAGAGCCAGGCTAGGCATTGTAGGAAGAGGTAAATGCAAAGTCACGGGCATCTCAAAAGAGCAGGGCCAATTCAGACAACGCCACAAAGCTCCACATGACTCGAGGGAAGGACATGAGGAGAGGCGTGGCAGGAAAGATGGGAGAGGCGAGGGCAGCGGGCTGGAGTCAGGTGTTGACCGTCCCCCTGTGCTACGTTAAGAGGCTAGAGGTTTCCTGTAATGGTACCTAGCACGTTGGCTCACCTCCCTGCCTCATGCCTAGAAGTACTGAATTAGTCATCTGCTTTCTCCCACTGAGCCTAGGTGGGGCCTTTAAAGCCTTTTCAACATGACACTCCCAGGGAAAACTTTCCATTAAAAAGAGTTGGCATCTTGATTTGTCATCATTGATGTCAACAATGAGAAGCCTCAAATAACTGATTCATCCTTGAGAAAATCAGCTTTGGTGAAGGGCTGAACACAGGAGATGGAGGAGGAAGTGATTGGAGACCAGAGAGGAGGAAGGGTTGCAATCAGATACGGTAACCTATGTAGAGTGGAGGTAATAAATCTGAGAACAAATTCAGCAGGTGGGCTCAGTCCAGATTTGGCTCTCATAGGAAGAGGAGAGAAGAGGGTGGAAAGCAAGGGAGAATCAAGGACAGCTCTGTTTAGGAGGATTTATGACTTGGACAGCCGGGTGTCCCAACTCGGACAACTAGGCTGTGCCTAGTTCCACAGCCCCCCAGCCCAGCTGTGACTTGGGCTGTAGCTGTGGTGAACTCTTCCTGTGTGTGCTGTCGGTATACTTCTTCAAGTACATGCCAAATGCCTCTGCTTTTCTGCCTCCTGGCTTTGGAAATTCCTAGCACGGAAATAGCCCAGAAATGGGGGCGATCTTATGACCTTGGAGGTTGGTGGGGTAACGTCAACCAGGAAGGAAAGCGAGCTGGTGGATGAATGTCCCAGCCTCTTGTCCTCTGAAGGGACAAATCTGAGGCACATTCTACGCAGTTGCTGAGGGTCCCCGGTGGGACTGAACCTCAGCTGCCATCGGTAGTAGCCAGATCAATAGCACACCCTTCCTTGGCCCCTCCTCCTTTCTTGGCTTTTTCTAACTCCACACTCCTACTTCTGGGATGACCCCTCAGATAAGCCACCTGCATCTTAGTCCTTGTCGGATGCTACGCTTTGGGGTCATCCAATAAAGACTGTCATGAAAATGCCTGGATTTGAAAGGGAAGGAGACGTCAACAGAAGGCTAGGCATGGAGATTGTAGAGGGGAAAGTAAAGCAGTTAGTTTGGGAAATGGGAAATGGGAAGTTCCTGTCGGGATTCCAGGCATTAAGGAACAGAGAATAGCAGTCATGGCAAGATGGCGAGTTAATGGACAAAAAGAAATTATATTTTACTAGTCAATGTCATCTGTATTGTATTTGAGTTGCTTTTTTTTTTTTTCTGTAATGTGATGAACAGATAGTAGTTGAAGTCTGAAAGTGGATGAAATCTTATGGCAAAAGCTAATTCGTCCTGAAAAAAAAAAACCAAAGGCATGAACCAAAACTCCGAGAAAGGTTTATGGAGCCTGGTTCCCTGTGTACTCTGCACACACATTGGCAAGTTAATAAGGCTGCCAAGATGGCAAGTTAATGGAGAAAAGAAATTATATTTTACTAGTCAGTGTCATCTGTGTTGTATTTGAGTTGCTTTTTTTTCTTTGAAGAGAGTTAAACTTAAGAAGAAAAGTTTAAAATTACAGGAAATAATTTGCAGATTGATGGCATTTGTGGAGACTTGAGAGACCAAGAACGTGACAGTGGGACCTGCTTCCCTCCCTCCTATTCAGTGACCATCATTGGTCACTGGGCAAAAATAGTTTCTGTATTTTGTTGAGCTGATGTGAAGTGCAGCTAATGAGTAAGCACTTTGTTTAGAAAGCTGTGCTGTCACATAGGTCAGCTACTAGCCACATGTGGCTATCAGGGACTAGACATGTGACTAATGTAACTGAGAAGTTTTATTACTTTATTTTAATTAACTTAAATAAATAAGCTTCAGAGATGTAACTGATATTTTTCCATGAAAAACAACTTTGTTTTGGTAGGACTGTATTATACTTTGTTGAAAATTCCTCATCTAAATGGATATCTCTAAGACCTAGTACGATATTATGTCTCATTAATAATGTTTAACAGCTTTGTTGAGGTATGAATCACATACATAAAGCTGTACATGGTTAATGTACACAGTCTGATGAGTTTGGACATGTGCATACACATGCATACACCCAGGAAACCTTCATCATAATCAGAGTAACAGACGTAGCCATCACCTCCAGAAGTTTCCTCTTGTTTGCCCTTTTGTATGTGTGGTAAGAACATTTACCATGAGTCCTACTGTCTTAAAGTTTTAAGTGCATGATACAGTATTGTTGACTGTAGGCCCTGTATCATGCGGCAGATCCCTAGAACTAATTCATCTTGCTAATTCTCATGTAGTATTTTGCAATGAGAATGTTTTTGATATGTTGGATTAATATATATTCATTTGAAAATAATTTCATTTTTTTCTTTTTGCTTTTTAAAAAATGTGGCTATTAGAAAATAAAATTATACATGTGGCTAACATCATAATGCTATTGACAATGCTGGTATAAAGTGTCCTAAGAGTATAAGGCACACATCCTCTGGTGAATGGAGGCTTCTTCTAGGTATAAGGATGATGGCTGGTATGCCCTCTGCAGCCTCTCTTTGACCTTATGCTTCTCATGTATCCACTAAACTGATTATCTCTTAACATTTTGGGGGCTAGGAATAAAACGCACAGGTCCTATTTTTAGTTTTTCAAGGAACCTCCATGCTGTTCTCCATAGTGGCTGTACAATATGATCCAGCAACCCCACTCCTGGGCATATATCTGGAGAAAACCATAATTCGAAAAGACACATGCACCTCAATGTTCATAGCAGCACTGTTTACAATAGCCAAGACATGGAAGCAACCTAAATGCCCATCGACAGATGAATGGATAAAGAAGATGTGGTATATACATACAATGGAATATTACTCAGCCATAAAAAAGAATGAAATACCACCATTTGCAGCAACATGGATGAACCTAGAGACTGTCATACTGTGAAGTAAGTCAGACACAGAAAGACAAACATCATATGATATTGCTTATATGTGGAATCTACAAAAAGAGTACAAGTGAACTTATCTACAAAACAGAAATAGAGTTACAGATGTAGAAAACAGACTTATGGTTACCAGGGGATAAGGGAGGGGTGATAAATTGGGAGATTAGGATTGACATATACACACTACTCTATATAAAATAGATAACTAATAAGGACCTACTGTATAGCACAGGGAACTCTGCTGAATGCTCTGTAATAACCCATATGGGAAAAGAATCTTAAAAAGGGGCTTCCCTGGTGGTGCAGTGGTTCAGAGTCCGCCTGCCAATGCAGGGGACACGCGTTTGAGCCCTGGTCCAGGAAGATCGCACATGCCGTGGAGCAACTAAGCCCATGTGCCACAACTACTGAGGCTGCACTGCAGAGCCCGTGAGCCACAATTACTGAAGCCCGTGCACCTAGAGCCCGTGCTCCGCAACAAGAGAAGCCGCCGCAATGAGAAGCCTGCACACCGCAACGAAGAGTAGCCCTCGCTCGCTGCAACTAGAGAAAGCCTGCGCACAGCAACAAAGACCCAACACGGCCAAAAATAAATAAGTAAAATAAATTCTAAAAAAAGAATCTAAAAACGTGGGTATATGTATACGTATCAGTGATTCACTTTGCTGTACACCTGAAATTAACGCAACATTGTAAATCAACTATACTCCAATAAAATATTGGTGTGGCTTTTTTGGTCCTATGACAAAAGAAAAACTTGCTAGGGTTCAGTTTTGATTTGTTTTGACCCAGAGTCTGACTCTTTAATATATTTGTCAGTTTGTTTGTTTTATCGAGGCCTAGAGTTCTGGATTTTCTTGCAAAATGGCAGGAAGAGGGTGAGGGTGGGATCCGAGGAAGAAACCAAACAAAATCAAACCCCTCGGCCCTGCAGGGAACTGAACCAGCATGTGCCTGGAGCTGCCCCGGCACCTTGAAACAAGGGATCAGGTGGAGGGCAGCCTGGGGTGGAGGCCTCGGTGGTCGGTAGAGAGCATGCTAAGCCAGGAGAACAGCACTGTTCCTGAGACAGGGTCCAAGAGAGGGTCAAAAGCCTCTGGTGCTGGGAATCACAATAGAGGCCAGAACAAATCACAGTGGTGAAAGTCACAGAAATGAGCTGCTGAGGAAAACACAAGGGAAGGGTGTAGTCCGAGGTGTCCTCGCACAGTCCACGTCATCCCTGCCGGGCAAGATGGCCTCACCGCACAGTCTGGGACACTCCGGCTGCCCAGCTGCTGACACGTGTGTTTACTTCCCCAGCCCTCGTGTTCAAAGCACACTCAGCTGGGCTCTCTTCAACTTGGTTGGTATTGTTGAGTTATTTTGGCTCTTCTACGGCTTCTCACACAAAAGGCGAACTTATTCGTTTGTTTCTCTACCCCACTAGCCTGGAACCCATCACTCCGCTCTGTTGCCAGCGCCCAGCAAGTTACCAGCTACAAGCGAGCAGCCCGAGCGGTGGGTAGTGAGCTTGGAATGAGAATTAGGAAACAGTGTCACTCAAGGATGTGTAAATCCCAGGACTTTTTAAAAAAGCGCCTACAGATTCCTTTTGGAACAACACGCAGATATCTAGATATCTGCACGCACACATATACCAAAGCCCAATACGTGAAATAACCATCTTGCTGTCCTTCTAGGCAAGCTGCCCCCATGTTTAGAGTGGGCTGGGGAGGTTGTTTTGAAGAGCTTTCTTTGCAGCTGGATCGTTCACTAACCCGATGGAGCTAAACCTCTCCCAAAGAAGTGCACTGTCCTCACGGAAATAGCTGAAAGAAACACACGAAGTTTCTTGGCGTGATGCAGCAAGGCGGGCTGCAATAGATTAGCTCTGCCCTTAACAACAAGTTTCACTGGGCTGATGAGAGATGTTATGGAAACGTATCAAGGGAAAGAGGACTCCAGCTTCAGCTGGCCAGCAGACCATCGGGTAATCACTGCAAGGAAAATACTGAACCGGCACCAAGACTCACAAAGCAGCTTATTATAAGGATTTAATATACAGTATTATGGAGACTCTGGATAGCGCTTGTAATGAGATCCGGAGCCTCGCTCTTCTCAGCCCCTGGGTCAGATTTGGACGGGGTCCATTTCAACTCAAATTAGTTGCCATTTGAGACAATTTGGAGGCCTTGGCAAAACAACGTGGTCATCTCATCCCAGCTACCAGAAGAGCTGACGTCCCCAAAGTCAAAAATCCCAATGATGTGGCACATTGTCATGTTGTAGATTTCCTTTTCCAGCAGAGATAGGAGGAGTCCCATACCATTATTTGAAGGATGCTCTAATCACCAACTTCAGCTCTGTGACCAGAAGGGCCAGGTTCCAGAGGGTCAAGATTGCAAAGTTTTGAAAAAATGGTTAAAGAAAAGAACTCTTCTAAGGCAAGTTTAATTCTTCAGACTTCCTTTAAGAAAGCAAATGGTAGCTTGATAACTGTCCGCTACTACAGGCATCAGGAGTTTATTTCTCAGGCTCCAAGTCTGCCCTGTCCCAAAGTGCAGCTGAGGATTCCAGGGAAGGCATCTTCCAGGGCCATGTGCTTTCATTAATGCCCACTTTCCCTGGATCCTGCTCTACTCTTGCTTGTCCAGCTGTCGCCAGCTGTCACCTATCCAATGGCTGTGTTTGCACAACAGCAAGAATAAAGTTAGGGCAGCAAAGTCTTGCTTTCTACCTCCATCTCCGACAGCTATACCCTGCTCTGCTACACCTTCGTTTCACAGAAGGTTAGGAAATAAGAGGTCATCAGAAAAGGATGCTGAACTCCCAGGGGGGCTTCTGAAGGACACTGAGGTCCTCTGAGCACCCTTGTTATGTCCACAGTCCACTACCTGCTCCCGTTATTGATGCAGACTCTCTCCTGCATTGTCTCAGCCAGAAAAATGGAGTTGCAGGTAGAGCTGGAGACAAAGGCTTGTGGAATCCCCGGGCCCACCCTCCTGGGTGTCCCCACATTCACCGCCACCATCTGGCATCTTGGACTCTTTCTTGTGGCTCTAACCCCACCGCATATACAGTAGTTACAAAAATCTCCAAGTGCAGTGTTCTAATAAACCAAAATCTAGACTGATACATGCTTTCAGATTTTTGCAGCCTGAAAATTACACAGAGCTGGGCAGTCACACTGTCCACATCTCTTCGAGCCTCTTCTCCTCAATCTGTCATCTTCTCGAGTCAGAGTCATTGAAACACGAAGAGAGAGGATCTGGAAGTACCTCTACCCTCCCTAGAGAATTAACCACTTGATGGGCAAAGGCACAAAAATTGTCAGTTGAGGGACAGCATCAAAGGAATCCTGAGACACCAGAGAGGAGGAACAGCACAGCCCTCTGGTCCTTAAGATCTTGTTCACTCTTCTTCACAAACCAACCAGAAGTGAAATTCACAAATAAAATGACCTATGGTTATTCATGGATCCAAAAGGTCAATCTACTGTCCTAACATCATGGAATCATAAAAAGAAAGTAATTTACAATGAAAAATACGTTCGAATATACCGCTGCGCTCCACCTTCATGACGGAGGTAACTTGAAGTGTGACCTGATCGAGGTGTGCCTTATTGGCTGCATCACCACTAGGGGGCGTCTGCTTTCATGAAATTGCGGACAGCGCTCGTAAGTTCTGAACAAAACAAAATGTAGTCCTCCACATGAGGTGCATTCCTTGAAGATTCAATATACGTTCAAGCTGAGCAAAACATACTTCACGTATATCTAGAAGATGGAGTTAAGAGTCTAGGCCCAAGCAATTACAAACAGATTTTTCACCTTTGTGAATGTCCAGCAAGGACTCAAAGATCACAGGGGATGTGGGCAATTCCCTGTATTGCGGAGCTGGGTGGCGCAGTGCGAGACATTCAGTGACCTTGTGTCCTGATTCCTAGAGGCCAGTAGCTTCCCTCAAGCATTGTAACAACCTAACATGTCCCACCACTTTCCAGACTACCCTCCTCAAGACCATGAGCTGGAATATCAGTCTAGGGACTTGATGCAGCTCTGCGGTGTGTCCCCCATAATTTACCGTAAATACTTGTTCAGTTGTCATACCCACTAAATTATAAGTTCTGAGGAAACCGGGCTGTGCCTGTCCCTATCACCACTGTATTGCCTGACATGGGCTAGGTGCTCAGTAATGTTTGTTGAGTGAATCATTGAGGAAATGACTATATGGGTACCATATAGTCATCAAACTTGCTCTAGTATATAAGCATGGGCTAAGTCTATATTGCAATGCTTAAAGAAATTTGACTTTAAAGATTTAACTTTAGGCTTAGTATCTACTTACATTAGATTTAAACATAGTAACTCCCATGGAATCTTATGAGATGCCTTCCTTATGAGAACATAAGAACACTCTTAACTCTGCAACAAGAGATTATCATACTAAGTGAAGTCAGAAAGAGAAAGACAAATACCATATGATATCACTTATATGTGGAATCTAAAATATGACACAGATGAATATATCCGTGAAACAGAAACAGAATCCCAGACATAGAGAACAGACTGGTGGTTGCCAAGGGGGAGGGGGTTGGGGGAGGGCTGGAGTGGGAGGTTGGGGTGAGCAGATGTAAGCTTTTATATATAGAATGGATAAACAACAGGGTCCTACTGTATAGCATAGAGAACTATATTCATATCCTATGATAAACCATAATAGAATAGAATATTAAAAAATTATGTATATATGTATGTATAACTGAATCACTTTGCTGTACAGCAATAATTAACACAACATTGTAAATCAACCATACTTCAATTAAAAAAAAGAAAGAAAGAGGGCTTCCCTGGTGGCGCAGTGGTTGAGAATCCGCCTGCCGATGCAGGGGACACGGGTTCGTGCCCCGGTCCGGGAGGATCCCACATGCCGCGGAGCGGCTGGGCCCGTGAGCCATGGCCGCTGCGCCTGCGCGTCCGGAGCCTGTGCTCCGCAACGGGAGAGGCCACAGCAGTGAGAGGCCCGCGTACCACAAAAAAAAAAAAAAAGAAAAATAGAAGTAAAAGAAAGAAAGAAAGAACACTCTTAACCCAATATCTGAAGTGCCCGGGTGATTTCCTGAGTCAGAATAACAGGGCTTTGTCCCAGAGAGCCAATATTGAGAGAAAGCAAAGAAGGGTAGCCTCGGAGATCTAAAACCTTACTCTGGTCCTGCCTGTTCCTTTCCTTTGTGGCTGCATTTGGTGCTCTCAGCCTGGAGCCCTGCAGTGGCTGGTCACATCTCAGAGAGAACCTCATGTCATAGGTAACATTTGGCGACCACCTTTGTTGGACTGGAAGTCAGGAAGGCTGGCTTTTAATGGCAGTCTTGCCATTAACTAGCTATGTGACTTCGGAAAGTTCCTTCCCTTGTCTAAGTCTCTTGTTTCCTTGTTCATAGAATGAAAGGATGAGACGAAGTTTCTGACGTTTCTTTCCAGCTCCAGTAGTTTACATTTCAGTGATATTTCACAACTGGGAATAAACAGGGCTAGGTAGGCCCAGAGTTGTGAAAAAGCCAGAACACGGCTTGTGAAAAAGGCAATGGTTAGAAACTGAACTTTGCTCAGTTAAGTGACAAAATACCCTGGGAACTTTGCAAAAGGAAAAGAAGGAAAACAAGTCTGTTTAGATTGCATGGTTTCTGTAAAGTGAACTTAACTAATTTCACTCTCTGTCTCAAAAAGTTTTATATTTCCTTTTGAATTAGCTGGCAGACCTCTTGCATGATGTATTCTTAATTTTTCTTTACGCCTCATCAGTAGGTCCTAAACTGTCCAAAATTGGCCCTGCATTGTGACAGTGGCTATTACCTATCAGAAATGAGAATCCAGACATCTCAGGACTCACGACAGCAAAACGATGATTCTCTCCCTTGCAGAATCCTCGAAACTCTGAGCTTCAATTTAAAGATCGAACTGTCTTGTTTAGGCCTAAGCACATGCAAGATTAATACTGCAATTTTAAAGAGCTCTAATTTGGAGATTCTAAGATCATTTTAGGATTAGTCCATGAAATCAGGGAATTGCTTTTTTCTGGAGAGAAAAGAGCAGAAATGCATTTATGTGGTTACAGGGTTTTATTTGAACAGTGGTCAGCCTCCAGCCCGTGTGGCTTTTAGAAGGATTATCACCTACAGCGAGGCATCAGGCCAGGAGGTGTACATGTGTCATCTGTCCAGCTCTATTGGCTACAGAAGCATCTCAATGCACCGCCCCCCCCCCTTATGCACCAGACTGGGCCCACTCCCGAAAGCATCTCCAGGTATCTGCTGATCAGCTTTCTTCTAAGATACTAAGAAACACTGGGGCTGCATGAGCTGCATGAGAACTGTGTGTTCATGGTGGGGAGGAAAGTCGAGCATGAATGAACGAGCTCTGCCACATGAAGTACAGCCTTACTCCTTGTACTGAAGGAATCAGAGGAAGAACAGGAGGTGTTGATTGTTCACCTCTCTGTATCCACCCGCCATAGGATCTTGACGTGAGCAAATTGCAGAGAATTCCATTTGAAAGCTTTATCAATTTTCAGTGACTTGCAGTTGGGCATGAGAAGGGGAGATACATTATCTCTGTATGTGTGTGTCTGTGTTTGTGTGTGTGTGTGTGTGTGTTGTGCTGGGGCAGGGCTCAGGCTTTTGAATGACACCACTCAGCCTCAAACTCCAAGAGCATGACACAAAAACTGTGAGCATTTTACTACAGAGCAAGGTAGGAAATCCCTGAATGCGATTTGAAAGCTTCAAACTATGCTCCTTCTTCACCATGAATGCAGAGCTCCCACCTCTGTGACCTGCCACTAATTGTCAGAGACTTGAGCCACGTCCACTCTAGGTTATAAGCAGTCAGAGGAGGAGGGCATGGCACAGATCATATGGCATGTGCCTCAAGTAGGCCTTTCCTCCAATTTCTCAGAAAAAAAATGGAGTGAACGGACGGCCAAGGCCGCTGAAGGGCTAAAGCAACAGCCTCGTCTCTCCTCATTAAAGCCTTTAAAAGCTTAATACAGTTTTCATTTTTTCAGCGTTCATTCAAATCTAAAAGTCTCTTACCTTTCCCCCAAATCCCCTCCCCCTTGAATTGGCTGCTCCGGGAGCATCTTCCCTGCTATTACTAGTGGATAATTGCTTAACATTTTCTAGAGGTAATTAACTTCGCCTTTGAAATGAAAGAAATCCCTAAATTGAGCAATACGATGAAAGCCATTCTTTCATGTAATTTAGTCTCATCAGCCAATACCAGCCATTAAGTACATCAATTTCTAGCTCAAAGGCAGTGCTGAAGAATGAGAAGTGGCAATATTTTAAAGAAAAAACTCAAGGTCTTAACACTGTCAATCTCAATTTCTTCAGAGCAGGGTTCCCGAAGTGACCGCCTGATGGCAAGAGGCCTGCGTTTCTGTTTAAGCTCCACACAGCGACCTTGAGAGAGGGCATCTGTTAGAAGGAGTGCATGTCAAGCTGACAGCAGTAAGCTAGGTGTTGCAAGCATACCTGAAGGCTCTGGAGGTTCCCTGGGGACTGAGAATTCTGTGTTAAAACGGAATTTCTATTAACGTTTTTAGAAAAACCAGTCTGTCATATTGCAAAGAGCTCTGATATCCTACATAGTTTGTCAGTCCTGCCAAACTACGTGTGCACGCCAGTTTCAGGATTAACTAGGTAAGCATCTCCTTTAAGATCATAGGTTCTGGGGTTGGGAGACCCCGCAGACGGCATTTTGTCTCCCACCTCCACCTCAGGTTGTGTCCCACTGATTTCAGACTGATGGATATCAGAATTTTCCTCTGGCCAAAAGAAAGATTTCCAAGATGGAGACTAAACAACATCCCCTGGTATCTTGTTCCAAAGGTTGGGAAAGTTCTGTGCCAGGAAACCACTTCGTGGTTGCATTAGACGCTCTCCTCCGCCCTGCGGTTAGGGGAAGTCAATTGACCGCAGGGCTTTTATCACCCAGCGGCTGCATTTAAGCTTTCTGGGTGACCCTGGCCCACACCCCAAACCAGAGGAGGGCTCTGAGGAGCTTTTTAAGGACCTTCCAGAAACCCTCCCAGATGCAGGGGGTCCATGCCAGATCCAGATCTTCAGAAATAGAGATTAAAAAAAAAAAAAAAAAAAAAGTGTGATGATCACTTTGGCGCCCTCTAGGGGCAGCTTATTGCCGTCTTGTGATTGTGAAATAATAAGTTTGGGGGCTTTCAGGTCAGTATAGAGACAAACATCTTGTTAGCTATTTCCTCATATGGCTTACCAGTACCCTTTCCTACATTCTTTTTGTTGATTATTTTACATGACCACAGGAACCCTTTTCTCATGGAAACTTCATCATAAAATCCCGTACCAAAGGGGGAAAAGAAAACCACCAACAACAAAAAAATTAAAGCCAGAGGATTTGATTGTGTCTATCAGTTCTGTTTATTTTGATGCAAGCATTGAAGACAGCCCTTCAGCCCTTCTTTTTAAATGTTTCCCATTCACAAACATGTTATTTGAGTTGGGTTTTATCCCCCTTTAACAAACAGGGACCTCTGGCATGATGGATAATATTTAAGAGCACGGAGGTTAGCGTCTGACGGACTGGAATTCTCAGCACCGCTACTTAACTGTCTCTGGGCAAGCTACTTCGCTTCTCTGTGCTTCAGCTTCCTCAAGTGTCAAAGCAGCCAAATAAGAGTGTCTTCCCTTCTGATCGCTGTGAAAATTAAATGAAATAATGCCTGTAAAGCAAGTCATCATCCTTTACCTGTCTCCAGTATGTCTAGGTGCTCAAGGCAGAGAGTGGAGAAAACTCAGGGGCCACATAACAAAAGCCCCCGCCTCAAAGGGCGGTTGAAGGTATTAAATTTAGTTAATGAAGGCAAAACACTGGAATCATGTTTAGCCCCTAGTGAACAAGTGAACTCGTTTGCTGTCGTTGTTTTCCGTGTTAATATCTCCACTGCAGTGGAGCAGCCTGAAACACACAGAGGTTAAATAACTTGCTTAGGAAACAGTCAGTCAGTCAGCAGTGGAGTCAGAAATCCATCCACCTCCATGCGCCGTGCTTTTTACCATTATGCTCTCTCTCTGTGTAGTAAGCATTACTGTCAGTATTACTTTGGCAGGAGAAATCCGTTTCAAGTAGGCCTGCTGTCACCTTACTGAAGAGAAGTTTCTAATCCATCGGCCTGCGAAGTGTACGTCCTGCAGCATGAACCTGCTGACGCTTAGACACTAAAAATGCAATCATCTAGCAACCAGTCTTCCGGTGGCACGGGGCAGAAACCCGAAACATTTTTGTTTTATAGTAAGAGGTTATTTTCCTGTTGTTAAAATCCTTGAGTTGATCTGGGAGAGGGGAGGCGGTTGATAAGGAAGTTAAAGAAGGAGTATCGAGAGGAAAGCAGGAGCATGTTCTTAAGGAGTCTTCCCACCAAGCTGAGCCGAGTCAAGCACCCTGGCAACTTCGGACCTTTCTCTAGAAAGGGTTCCAGGCCACTCCACCTTCTGACTACTACATCAGAGATGTCTAGCAGAGGCTGCAGCTGTTCCCCTGAGAAGTGGTTTGAGAATTTTCATTTCTGTGGAACTCGGATAGAGATGTTCTATGCTTACAGTCATTAGTGTTTCTAATGCAGTTATGATAAATATGCTCCCTGACGGATGGTTTTCTTTTTCTCTTCCTCCTCCTCCTTCCCCCTCCCCCGCTCCTTTGTCTTCTTATTCTTTTATTGAGATATAATTGGCACACAGCACTGTATACATTTAAGATGTACAGCATGATCATTTCACTTAACTTATGTCATGAAATGATCACCACAGTAAGTTTAGTGAACATTCAGCATCTCATGTAGATACAAAATAAAGAAAAATATATTATTTTCCTTGTGATGAGAACTCTTAGGATTCACTTTCTTCACAACTTTCATATATAACATACATCAGTGTTAATTATATTTATCTTGTACATTACATCCCTAGTACTCATTTATCTTGTATCTGGAAGTTTGTGCCTTTTGACCACCTTTATCCAGTTCCCCCTCTCCCCACCCCCACCTATGGTAACCACAAATCTGATCTCTTTTTCTATGAGTGAGTGTGTGTGGTTTTGAAGTATAACTGACCTACAGCACTGTGTTAGTTCCTGGTGCACAGCACAGTGATTCAATATTATTTCTATACATTTCAAAATGATCACCACAATGTCTAGTTACCATCTGCCTGGTTTTCTCCACTGTCTTTGTTAGCATTTCACCGGCTTTGCTATCTAAGCTGCTAAACCTCAGAGTCTTCTCCAGTCAAGGATTTCCCATTGATTTTAGTTTCCCAAACCAGATTTCCAACGGGGCAATGAAACACTTATCACTAGATCATTACCATTGGTGAAAAGTCGCCTGCTATTCTGCTTATTGTCTACAACTGCTGAGACTGTGGAAACTCAAATCTCTGAGGTCGTCTTATTTTGTCTGAGGGCAGAGATAGTTTGTTGTTTTAGGGAAGGCACTCCTTAGACATTTTCTAGCTATTGGGCAGGAAAAGAAAAACGATTGGAAATTACTAAGTTTTTCTGATGTTAAGGTGCAAAAAAAAATCTGTACATAAAAGAGGTGCTTTCTTCAGAGATGTTGCTGAGATGTACACCTACCTTTGAGTTCAATTTGGCCATGAGACCTAGAACATTTCTCTATCTTCTGTCCCTTATTTAGGCAGGGTGATAAAATACATCATAGGTTAGTTTAATCTCTTATTCGCATGCTATATAAGAAGGAAAGAGGGCCACTGATACTAAAGTAAAATCACTTGAAAGAAGTTTTCCCTGGAAGTGCTGTTTAGGTAAGAAGAGGAAATTCTCAGGTTGAATATTAGTCTCAGAGATTCTTGAAGACTTCATACTACCTGAAAGTTATCACTCCTAGAGAATCACTAATAACAGTACAAGCAATGAGGCAACAATGATAATTCCACTTGGCATTTATTTTTATATTGGTGTTTACTATGGAAAGTTCAAGTGTTGTATGTCAGGTTGTAGATGGACTCTCAGGTGTGTTATTGCTTCCATTAACAGATGGAAAAACTGAAATTGTAAAGGTATCTGTCTCATTCAGGGGCTCAGAAGAAATCATTCAGTGGACCTTGTTATGCAGTTTGAAGTAAGTCAATAGCTGGGGGCAATCTGGAGAAGCTAGAAGAACTATATGGAAAAGAGAATGGGAATTGAGGTTGGGAGTTGAGAGTGAGGGAGAGTTCTAGAAAATATTAGAGAGTAGTGAGTTTGCAAAGTAGTGAAGATAGGGAAGAATGGATTTTTATGTTTTGCTGCTTTTCTATGGCATAAAAATGTACTTCCTATAGACCAGCCCCACCTTTGACTATTTCCTGAGAGAGAACGATATGAATTTGTTCGGATTATAGGTTCGTTGCTTGTCGGACTGTGTCCTATGTGAGGTGGAATCATGATGCTTCCCAGCCTCTTGTCTGTCTGGCACAACCTTGTTCTGTCTCTGAAATGATCCCATGTGTTAGGGTGCTTCAACCTGGAAACGCTCTCACCACAAGCTGAGGAGGAAAGGAAATAGGAACTTTCCTTGAGTCTGGAGGGTTAGAGGAGCGTCCTGCTCAAGGGAAGCAGAACTTGCTGGAACTGGTACTCCTCTTGCTTCCTCCTCCTGACCTTCACCAGCCCTGTAGCGTCCACTCTAGCTGAGGTTTTCCGACCCTTACGCTTAACCCTGCCCACACAAGGCCTGCACTTAAGTCTCTCTCTCCTGTCTTCCTGTACATACTCCAGGCTGTAATTAACCTCTGTCTTTCAAAATTATCTCTGCCTCCCACTCCCTGTGTTCCATAAACACCCCCATGCCCTCATGATTTCGCAGATACCTCCTAGAGAGTCACGTGTCTCCAGACTTTCCGCTTGGTCAACTAGGTGATGATACTGTAACTATTAGAGGCCCTTCGGGATAAGGAGCATGGATGGATGCAGGGAGTGAATGTTTCAGATGTGCAATGTACAGTCCCTCTAAAACATCCAGGAAGAGTCAGAGCCTTTTACCGAGGGATGAAGTTAAAACAGAACAGTCTGGGCTTCAGACACCAGACAAGAATGTGACAGAAGGGGATACAGCAGCAGCAATGGGCTCCCCCTTATGGCCAGCCAAGAAGAAGATGTGAAGGGAGGTAGAGTGGCTACAGGGAGAAAAGGGAGTTTGTGAACCCAGCCTCTTTGCTTTAAGAATGAAACCTTGCTCCCAAACATCTTCTCCATGCTGCTTAAAAGTCTACCAATTAGATTCATTTGGGTTAGTATTCAAATATCTCAATATGAGACCATCGTTGTTTCATCTCTTCCTATAAATTGGTTTCATAAACACTTGTTTCCTTCCTTGCTTTATCAAGGTTTCTAAGAGGGTGAAACAGAACCACACTCTTGGGACCCTAGATCATAAGACCAACACAAAAGTGGTGGGGTGAACAATCACTGAACAGAAAAAGATTCTGATAACTTTTGTTCTGGTATCAACCCAGAGCCACGAGGCCAAAGGAAGGCCAGGCCACTGACGTGAACCTTGCATCTGAGTCCTGTTTTCAGGCATTACCTCCAGGGTTTCCAAGGCTCCAGACTTGTGTTCTCTTACTGTAGAGTCCCTAGCTGTCAGCTCCATGTCAGTCCTAGACGTTGGCAAAAACAGTACAAATGCCATGTGTGTCCCCCTGTTTATCCTGGGGGCTGTTTTCAAATTTCATCCAGCTCACTTTGGCACCAGGAATCATTCTGTTCTCTCTTCCTCCCATCTTTAAGGTCAAGAACTTGATTCCTGATTGTTGAGAAAGGCCAGACTTCTCATAGGAAAGAAACATCTTTGTTAGAGAAGTCTGTGTCGGATTATTTTGTCTGTTAACAGCAGAACCAGAAGATAATGAGGACTATTTGAAAGAGAGTAGCATTGACAAATGGTACACATTTTTGAACTCATTTCAAAGTACAAACTCCTATTTCATTTCATTTTCTAAGGCTCTGAATAACTTATAGACAATTTAATTGCCTGTATTTGGAATAGGGAATTCCTAAAATGCTGAGTATAATATTTGGATTTAAAGAAAAAGACACCATAATAGAGGCCATTGTTCAAGTAAGTAGAGACAGGTTCATGTATTTCAAACCTTGGATAAAATATAAAGAAGATCATTGAGTTCTAATTTGAAAGAATTCCACTGAAAGCCCCAGAAAACAATCCACTGTAAGAATATGAGACAGAATTATAATATTTACTGGACAATTGTTTGCTAAGAAGCATTTATTTTATATCACTTTTTAACAAGACCAAACTGTCAAACTGTTTAAAATTCCATTGGAAAAATGTGAATTATCACAAAATTG
>NW_026711829.1:0-34736 GCF_026419965.1 Kogia breviceps
CTTGTATATACACTTTGCTAAATTTTAGAGACAATGCTAGAACAGAAGTAAATTGTATTTCAGGTCCCACAATATTCTCACACCATGAAAACCCTTCCCTTTTTCATATATCTGTGTGTAGTTTATCTTTATACCCATACTATATTTCCCAGAGATGGGTAAGTGTTATGTTTCTTGCCAGCACATTTACCGTATTGTTCAAAGTGAGGTGTTTACTGGTTTTAGCATGATCATATTTCCATGAACTCGCAAATACAAGATCTTCTCTCACACTGTCTTTTACTTCCTGCTGTTTTATATTGCCCTCCTAATTCTCAGTCCTGGTCTTTCTTTATGTTCTTCATCAACCTGGATAGGTTATACTATTTTCTCCTCTATTCAAGACCAACAGAATAGAATAGAACACCTAGAAATAAACCCTGATATATGGCCAAATGATTTTTGACAAGTTGCCAGACTTTTCAAAGTAAAAAGGATAGTATTTTCAACAAATGGTGCTGAGAAGTCTTGTTGTCAACGTGCAAAATAAGGAAGATGGACCCCTTACCTAACATCATATGCAAAAAATAATGAAAACGTATCAAGAAACTAAATATAAGACCTAATAAACTAAACAGTCTTAGAAGAAGACACAAGACAAGAGCTTCATGACATTGGATTTGGCAGTGTCTTCCTCAGTATGAAATGAAGGAACAACAAATGTACAGCTAACAAAAAATAAACAATTTGCAGTACATAATTAAAAAATAATGTGTATGAAAGAAATGTAAACAGAATAAAATGGCAACCCACAGATGGGAGAAAATATTTGAAAGCCATCTATCTGACAAGAGATTTCTCTTCAGAATATACCAAGAACTTCTACAACTCAGCAAAAAGCAAACACCCTGATTCAAAAATGGATAAAAGACTTGAATAGATGGTTCTTCAAAAAGATGTACAAACGACTAAGCACTTGAATAGATGCTCCATATCACTAAATGCGTGTTTATATATTTGTGTGCATGCATACACACACAAGCACACACACACACATACACAAGCAGAAAACAAGTATTGGTGAGGAAGTGAGGGAGTAGGAAGCATTGTGATGTGTCAGAGGGAATGTAGAATGATACAGCTGCTTTGCAAAAGAGTATGGCAGTTTTTCAGATATTGAAAAATAGAATTACTCCATGATCCAGGAATCTTACTCTGAGGTATACCCAAAGGAACTGAAATCAGGGTCTTAAATATTTGTACTCTAGTGTTTAGAGCAGTAATAATCAGAGTAACTAAAATATGAGAGCAACCTACGTGTTCATTCACTGGTTCCTGGATAAGCAAAGTGTGGTATACTCATAGAATACAATATTATTCAGTGTGAAGAAGGAAAAGATCTAGGAATGTGCTACAACATGGATGAATCTTGAGGACATTTAGCTTCCAAAAATGCCACTTTTGTGACTTTTAGTGAGTCATAACAATACAACTACTTATTTCAATTATATGGGGTACTTAGTGTAGTCAAAACCATAGATCTGGGAGGGTAATGATGCTTTTCATGTGTTTATGGAACAAAAAGGAAAGTTAGGTTTAAAAGATATAGAGTTACAGTTTTAAAACGTAGAAAAGAATTAGAAAGATAAATGGCGATGTTGATCGCCCGATAATATGAATGTATTTAATATTACTGAACGCTGCACTTTATAATAATTAACATGTTATATTTTATGTTATTTGATTTTACCAACATACAAAATTGGGAAAGAATGTAATACGAGGGAAGGGAGTGGACCTGGGATACAGCAGACAGTAATCAGATGGGCGAGACACTGCATACGTTGAAGGAGAAGAGCTGAGAGTCTTCATTACTCTGAGGGTGTATTAAATAGATATGTGTGGGTGTACTGCTATCCCCCGTGGGTTATCTTAAAGAGTCTTTAATAAAGTCCATAAGGCTTGCTGAGGCTTTTTTAAAAACTGGATAACCTAGGAGATAATTAAAGGGTGGTACTTAAGTCTATGTCTAGGTTGACAGATTTTGCAGGGAACACGAACCCGAGAACAGTGGAAGTCCTGAGAGTGTAAGTACATGGAAATTAGAAAAAAAATAAAGGGAATTAGGAAAACTTTGGACTTGGAAGGTCATGTATTAATGAGTCAGACCTGAGGTCTCTAAGGAGTTATATACACAGTTGCTATTTGGATTACTTGTTGATAAAGACCAGTGGAAAAACTAGACTCGTTTCCAAGTGTAGGTAAGATATACTGAGAGGATGGAGGTGGAAAGTAGGGAGGCCCAGAGAAAAGTGGGAAGGTCATATTGGGCTACGGTGGTGGTAATATCCAGCAGAACAGATGCTAGGGGAGAGTATGGATTCATCTTTCTTCTTTCGATTCCCCACCTCATCCTTAATAATTCTTTGGGACTGTTTCATTGCTCTGTGACGCAGGTACAGAATTCGCGTGAGGAGACTACACCCTCAGTGTCCAGCTGTCTGAGGCCTCAGTGTGCTTCAAGTGATGGAGAACTCTTTCTTCTTTTTTTTTTTTTTTTTTGCGGTATGCGGGCCTCTCACTGCTGTGGCCTCTCCCGTTGCGGAGCACAGGCTCCGGACGCGCAGGCCTGGCGGCCATGGCTCACGGGCTTAGTTGCTCCGCGGCATGTGGGATCTTCCCGGACCAGGGCACGAACCCGTGTCTCCTGCATCGGCAGGCGGATTCTCAACCACTGCGCCACCAGGGAAGCCCGAACTCTTTCTTCTTTATGAGAAGAGTTAGTACCTCGTAGCTAAACTTAGGCTGGAGCTTATGCAATATTGATTCCGTTTTATATATACTGTTGGCATAGAGGTTCCTCCTCCTCTTTTCTTGACCATTCTGAAATGAATCTATATTTCTCAATATTTGGGTATATCAGATAAATACATTAAGGAAAGGAATCTTATATATTGCTCCCTGCATAGTTTGCTCTTTCTTGTTTCTCCTTTACCTTTACTAAATTAGCACAGGGAGAGACCTTGAAATGTTCTAATCAGGAGAGGTTAGAACATCATATTTCTAGAGAGGTTGGTTGGACAGAGCAGGGGTCCCAGTGAAAATCAAAGCTTCTGTTTCTACTTGGAAGTTTACCTGTATAGAGTAGAGGGCTCCAGGAAATATCCTGGAATATTCCAATGTCCCTGCAGGAGATCATTAAGCGAGGCAGGATGTGGTAGCAGATCAGGGTCCTATGACATGTTTGTCAGTCATCTGATGTGAGATTCTCAGAGCCAATCCCATATGGTAGGGCTGACTGCAGAGTGAGGCAGCACCTGTGAAAACCTTTGATCGCATGTTAAAGATGAAGCTCTGATTCTGGGGAGAATTCTGTTGCCTGACTGAATGTCACTCTTCGGTGGGGATGAGATTCTGTGCTTTTCTTCTCTTGATGACCACTGACTGAAAATCTTTAGAGGATCATGTCTAGAAAGCATTCTTGATTTAATTTCTTAAAGAAGAAAACATAGAAAACATTTTTATCCACTTCCAAATTGAGGATCAAGGGGAATGACATCAGCGAAAACGTCAGAGTCGGGAGCTCTGGCTTGTGTCCATCTCCAGAAACACGGACATACGTGGTCAAACCTGTCAGAATGATCTTTTCAACACATGTCAGTTTTCTTTTCTTTTCACCCTGTAGATTTATCTTTCATTGAAACTTAACTTACTACAGGATGTGGAGAATAAACAGGAAAGGTGAAACTGTATTTCCTGATGAACGAATCAGTAAGTCACATTAGCTGTTCTGAGCTGTGTCTTACCCACCGTGACTGTAATTAAAACAAACAAACACTTTTTTTTTTGTTAAGTCAGTTCTGACATTTCCTCGTTAAAGACGAGGTAACAGATACAGACTTAGATCTCCCAGAATTGAGCAAACTTTTGATTGTACCTGTGCTGAATATATGAGCATGACCTGCTATAAATCTTCATGATACTGATTGCCACAACTGACAAATTCCCTTTTTCCACTCCTGATATGTTGCATGTAAGGAATGCACAGGTCACTAACCCCAGCTGGTCACAGGTAAACTCTGCCACATGGATTACTGCATGTTTTCCTGCCGGAAGACTACACATTCTTTTTTTTTTTTTTTTGGTGGTACGCGGGCCTCTCACTGCTGTGGCCTCTCCCGTTGCGGAGCACAGGCTCCGGACGCACCGGCCCAGCGGCCATGGCTCACGGGCCCAGCCGCTCCGCGGCATGTGGGATCTTCTCGGACCGGGGCACGAACCCGTGCCCCCTGCATCCGCAGGCAGATTCTCAACCACTGCGCCACCAGGGAAGCCCGACTACACATTCTTGAGTATCATGCCTGCAGAGTATCAGGACTCTTCTTTTTTCTGGATAATTTTATGAGAAAAATATAAATTGTATTTGCATATTCTTCATGTTTTTATTTATCAATTCTCTTTCAAGTCCTAAGTGCAGATATTAAAATGATTTCCAAGAGGGTGGTAAATAAGACAGCTACGTATATGCTCCAAAATTAGCAATAAAGCATAATACAATTGTAAATGCATTAATGTGTGATTAATATGTAGATATTTATGTAAAAGCAATTTTAGTAATGCTTTGTGGAGAGCTTCAGAATCTAGGTATTAAAATAAAAGAAGAAGGAGTTCTTGAAACTCTCAGGGAATTATAGAGAATTCTTTGTGTCTATAAATATCAACCTGAAATAATGCATATTCTCAGAAATAAACTAAGCATAAAATTGTAGGAAGAAACTTCATGAAATGAAAGAGCGTGTGCTGGCCATACAAGAAAAATAATATTCTCAGAGAATAATGAACAGTGTGGAGTTCAGCAGAAGGGTAATACAGACTCAGGCAGTAAATCTTTGGAGACCCTAATTATGAGTTCCTGATATTTCATCTTTGGAGAGACAGTAGTCAGTCATTTGAAATATGATGTTATAAGATGACGTTAACATACTTAAATACTTTCGTTTAGAAATGACCACTTAGAACCAGAATAAATGAAAGAGATCACAAAAGTATGTTTTTGTTGATTTTTAAAGACCTCAGGTGAGTGCTGATAATTTAAAAATCCATGATGTCTTTCACTGCAAAGTAAAGAAACTGTTAGAGTGGAGCGATGACTGGACTGGATGTCAATATTCTGACATCGGCTGAGTGTGATTCGTGTTTGGTAATTGCAGTCATTGTTGCTTTTGTTGTGGTCATCCATTTACAATGCTTGGTGTCAGTTGATTTATCTGTTGTAAAAATAAAATACAGTCTGTGTGTGTAAAAAAACATACGTGATGTCTTGATAAAGTTGTATGGAATTTGAGATCCAGAAAAAAGCATTTATTTTCTGTAATGCTAGGATGCTAATTGGACATTTTTGCAAGAAAGGGATTTCAGGATGCAAAAATCTCATGTCTCTAAGGTGGGAAGTCAGTTCATTGTGGAACATTCTATTAAACTTGTGTGAGTGGAGAAATAATCCTTTGCAAGGAAGAGGTCTCGATTCCCTTTTTAATAGTTAGTGGTTTATAGTATACCGAATGAGGAAAATGGCTATTTCTGAACTTTAGAAAAAAAGAATATAGTTTTTCTGCGTTTATATTGAGAAGCTGATGTAGAATATCCAAAATTCTTTATTTTGAAAAACAATGTAATTAATTTGACATAATTCATATATATTGAACCTGTGGTACACACACACAATAAAACTTACATTCAAAAAATGTTTTGCACTTAAGAAATATTTTCTAGTGTAGTCAATTTACAATGTTGTGGGTTTTTTAATACATGTTTATTGGAGTATAATTGCTTTCTAACACTGTATTACTTTGTGCTTTACAACAAAGTGAATCACCTATAGGTATACGTATATTCCCCTTATCCCCCCTCTTGAGCCTCCCTCCACCCTCCCTATCCCACCCCTCTGGGGGTCATAAAGCACCGAGCTGATCTCCCTGGCTATGTGGCCGCTTACCACTAGCTCTTTTACATTTGGTAATGTATATATGTCAGTGCTACTCTCTCACTACGTCCCTGTCTCCCCTTCCACCCTGTGTCCTTAAGTCCGTTCTCTACATCTGTGCCTCTAGTCCTGTCCTATCACTAGGTTCGTCAGTACCATTTTTCTACATTCCATATATATGTGTTCATGTATGGTATTTGCTTTTCTCTTTCTAACTTACTTCACTCTGTATGACAGACTCTAGGTCCAACGACCTCACTACAAATAACTAAATTTTGTTCCTTTTTATGGCTGAGTAATATTCCATTATATATATGGGCTACATCTTCTTTATATATTCATCCATCAGTGGACATTTAGGTTGCTTCTATATCCTGGCTATTGTAAACAGTGCTACAGTGAACATTGTGGTACATGTATCTTTTTTTTTTTTTTGTGGTACGCGGGCCTCTCACTGTTGTGGCCTCTCCCATTGCAGAGCGCAGGCTCCAGACGCGCAGGCTCAGCGGCCATGGCTCACGGGCCCAGCCGCTCTGCGGCATGTGGGATCTTCCCGGACCGGGGCACGAAGCCGTGTCCCCTGCATCGGCAGGTGGATTCTCAACCACTGCGCCACCAGGGAAGCCCCATGTATCTTCTTGAATTATGGTTTTCTCCAGGTATATGCCCAGTAGTGGGATTGCTGGGTCATATGATAGTTCTATTTTTAGCTTTTAAGGAACCTCCATACTGTTCTCCATAGTGACTGTATCAGTTTACATTCCCACCAACAGTGCAGGAGGGTTCCCTTTTCTCCACCCCCTCTGCAGCCTTTATACATTGTTGTATTAATTTCTGTATAATTAATTAATTATAATTAATTATATATACATATAATTAATATATATATTCTTTTCCATTATGGTTTAACACAGGATATTGAATATAGTTTCCTCTGCTATACAGTAGGTCTTTGTGGGTTGTCCATCCTATGTAGAATAGTTTGCTTCTGCTATTCCAAAACTCCCAATCTTTCCTTCGCTCTCTCCTTGGCAACCACAACTCTGTTTTCTGTATCTGTGTGTTTGTTTCTGTTTCACTGACATATTCATTTGTGTCCTGTTTTCGATCCCACATATAAGTGATATTATATGCTACTTGTCTTTCTGTTTCTGACTTACTTCACTTAGTATCATTATCTCTAGGTCCATCCATGTTGCTGCAAATGCCATTATTTCATTCTTTTTATGTCTGAGTAATATCTGTTGTATATGTATGCCACACCTTCTTTATACATTCATTTTTCAATGAGCATTTAGGTTGTTTCCAAGTCTTGGCTATTATAAATAGTGCTGCTATGAACATAGGGTTTCATGTGTCTTTTTGAATTATAGTTTTGTCTGGATATATGTCCACAAGTGAGATTGCTAGATCATATGGCAACTCTCTTTATAGCATTTTTGAGGAACCTCCATACCGTTTTCCATAGTGGGTGCACCTACTTACATGGCCACCAACAGTGTAGAAGGGTTCCTTTTTCTCCATATCCCCTCCAGCATTTGTTAATTGTAGATTTTTTTAATGATGGCCATTCTGATCTGTGTGAAGTGATACCTCATTGTAATTTGGATTTGCATTTCTCTAATCATTAGTGATGATGAGCATCTTTTCATGTGCCTGTTGGCTATACTTATGTCTTCTTTGGAGAAATGTTTATTTAGGTCTTCTACCCATTTTTCCACTGAGTTATTTGTTATTTTGTTGTTGAGTCGTATGAGCTGTTTGTATAGTTTGGAAATTAAGCCCTTGTCAGTCTCATCATTTGCTAATATTTTCTCCCAGTCCATAGGGTGTATTTTCATTTTGATTATGGTTTCCTTTGCTGTGCAACAGCTTATAAGTTTGGTTAGTTCTTGTTTCTTTTTTGATTTTACAGTAAGTCTCCTCCATATGAACAAGTTCTGTTCCAAGAGTGCGTTTGTAAGTCCAATTTGTTTGTAAGTCCCACAAAGTTAGCCTAGGTACCCAACTTACACAGTCGGCTCTATGGTATTGTACCGTAATATGTTTATAATACTTTCCATGCAAACAATACATAAAAAACAAACACAAAAATAAAGAAAATGTTTTTAATCTGATAGTACAGTAAGTAGAAAAGTACAGTAGTACAGTACGACAGCTTTGATACTGGGGCTGGCATGGAGGGAAGAGGCAAGAAGAGTTACTGACTGGAGGAGGCAGAGGAGGTGGGAGAAGGTAGAGGTGGAGGATTATCAGCAGTAGGAGACAGAGGGCAAGCTGCCATTTCACTCACGCCTGACATTGATGGCAGAGGTTCTGGTTCCTTGCTGGATTTCATTCTATCTACCCTCTTGAAAAAATGATCCATTGATGTCTGGGTAGTAGTTCCTTTTTTCTCATCATAGGTGACAAGGTAGCGTAGCACTGGATTGCATTCTGAATGGTTGCCACCTTTGGGTACCATTCTAGGTTCGGGTCCTATACCTCAAAAACGAACAGTGCTTCCTCAAATAAAGAAGATTCCGTTGCCATTCTCTGTGTCGTGAATCTCTTCAGTTCTTCTGTTACCTCGTCTTCCTCCTGTCCCTCTTCATCCTTTCTCTGGACCTCCAATTCCATCAGCAAGCTCCTCATGTTGCACAGCAAGGAGTTCAATGAAGTCGTCCTCTTGCAGATCTAGCTGCAGCTTCTCTCTGTGGGTCACTACGTTGCTGAAGACCTCTTCAGACTTCTGATCTACCTTCTCAAATCCACAAAAATCACGAACAAACTGTGGGCAAAGTTTCTTCCAAACTCCATCCACGGTGCCCACCATACCCTCACACCGTGCAAAGTCAGTGTTTTTTATGGTCTTGTGGATGTTATAGTCCTTCCAAAGTTGTCCCTAGGTTGTTCCTGATTTGTCACTTACCTTCACTGCCTGACAAAAAGTGGGACATAAGTAATATTTCTTGAAAGTCACTTTAACTCCCTGGTCCATAGGTTGAATGAGCAATGTAGTATTCGGTGGCAGATGCACTACTTTGACGTTGAGATGAAAGTCATTCGTGGATGGGGGATGGCCCAGAGCATTGTCGAGCAGCAAAAGAATGTTTTGCTGGAATGTCCTTCTCCAAGCGATATTTCTCTACATCTGGGATAAAGTGGTGGTAAAAGCAGTCCTGGAACGTGGCCTGTGCAATCCAGGATTTAGGGTTATGCTTCCACACAACAGGAAGAGAGCCCTTGGCTATGTTTTTAAGGGTTCTTGGGTTCTCTGAATGATAAACTAAGAGAGGCTTCAGCTTCAATTCACCAGAAGCATTGCCACGAAACAACAGTTAGCCTATCCTTTGCTGTTTTACAGCCCGGCATCAACTTTTCCTCCTTACTGATGTAATTTTGGTCTGGCATCTTCCAGTACAGTTGTGTCTCATCCACATTAAAAACCTGGTCGGGTAAATACACACCATCATCAATCATTTCTTAAAGTGTTTCCGGAAGTTCCTGGACATCTACCCTATATGCACTTGCTGCCTCTCCACTTACTTTTACATTGTGAAATTTGGCTCTAGCCTTGAACCGATGAAACCAGCCATGGCTGACGTTAAAAGATGTGCCCTCTGATTCTTTTCCGTGTTTCTTCAAGTCTTCATAAAGGCCTTTAGCTTTCTCTTGAATCAGCATTAAGCTGAGCAGGACTCAGCGCTGATGTTGGTCTTGCATCTGCACACTGAGAAGTTTCTCCATCTCCTCCACCACTTTTCCATGCTTCTTCGATATTTTGTCAACATCGTCAGCACAGCAGACTTCACATGTTCCAAGATCTTGTCCTTGGTCTTTAGATTTGTGCCAGTGATTGAATGATTCATGTTATAAGAATGAGCGATGTCTAACATCTTTTTGCCTCGATCCACTCTCTCAATTACTTTCACTTTTCTTTCCATCATTATCGCTTGGCGCTTCTTAACAGTACCAGCTACATCACCACTGCTTTTACACTTGCCTCCAGACATCTTGGCCTTGAAATAAAGGTACTGTACTACTGTACTCTATAATACAGTACTGTAAAGCACACAAAAGCACAACCACTTATAGAGGATGCATGCACGTGACAATGTATGCCAGATACACAAACTAACTTACATGATTTGACACGCGAATGGACGTTTGCATCTTTGAAAGTTTTCAACTTGAAAGTTTGTATGTAGGTGACACTGTATTTCTGCTGCCTCGGGAGAACTACCTAGGAAAACTGTGGTATGATTTACGTCAGAGAATGTTTTGCTTATGTTCTCTTCTAGGAGTTTGAAGGTGTCTTATCTTATATTTAAGCATATAAGCCGTTTGGAGTTGATTTTTGTGTATGCTGTGAGGGTATGTTCTGACTTCACTGATTTGCATATGGCTGTCCAACTTTCAAAACACCACTTGCTGAAGAGACTATCTTTTCTCCACTGTATATTCTTGCCTCCTTTGTCGAAGGTTAATTGACCATAGGTGTGTGGGTTTATTTCTGGGATCTCTATTCCATTCCATTGATCCATGTATCTATTTCTGTGGCAATACCATGCGGCTTTGATTACTTTAACTTTGTAGTATTGTCTGAAATTTAGGAGGGTTATGCCTCCTGCTTTGTTCTTTTTCCTCAGGATTGTGTTGACAGTTCTGACTTTTTATGGTTCCAGATATATTTTAGGATTATTCTAGTTCTGGGGGAAATGTCATGGGTATTTTGATAGGGATCACATTAAATCTGTAGATTGCTTTGGGTAATATAGCCATTTTAACAGTATTAATTCTTCCCATCCAAGAGCATGGGATGTCTTTCCATTTCTTTGAATCATCTTCAGTTTCCTTTACTAATGTTTTGTAGTTTTCAGCATATAAATCTTTCACCTCCTTGATGAGAGTTTTATTCGTAAGTCTTTTATTTTTTTTGATGCCATTTAAAAAAGGGATTGTTTGTTCACATTTCCTTTCTGATATTTCATTGTTAGTGTAAAGAAATGCAACCAGGGACTTCCCTGGTGTCTCCATGGTTGAGAATCTGCCTGCAAATACAGGGGACATGGGTTTGAGCCCTGGTGCAGGAAGATCTCACATGCCGTGGAGAAACTAAACCTGTGTGCCACAGCTACTTAGCCTGCACACTAGAGCCCGTGAGCCACAAATACTGAGCCCGTGTGTCACAACTACTTATGCCCGCATGCCTAGAGCCCATGCTCTGCAACAAGAGAAGCCACTGCAATGAGAAGCCTGTGCACCACAATGAAGACTAGTCCCCAGTGGCCACAACTAGCAAAAACCTGTGCACAGCAATGAAGATCCAATGCAGCCAAAATAAATTAACAAAAAAGAAAAACAAGAAATGCAACCAATTTATGTATGTTAATCTTGTATCCTGCTACTTTGCTATATTTGTTTATCAATTCTAGTAGGTTTTGGGTGGAATTTTTAGGATTTCCTTTATATATATTATCATGTCATCTGCAAATGATGACAAATTTACCTCTTCCCTTCCAATTTGGTTAGAGTTTTTTCTTTTTTCTGTCTGATTGTTGTGGCTAGGACTTCCAGTACTATGTTGAAGAGAAGAGGTGAGAGTGGGAATCCTTGTCTTGTTCCGGATTTTAGCGGGAAGGCTTTCACCTTAGGAACATTGAGTATTATATTGCCTGTGGGCTTGTCATAAATAGCTTCTATTATGTTGAGATATGTTTCCTCTATACCCACTTTGGTAAGTGTTTTTATGATGAATGGATACTGAAGTTTTTCAAATGCTTTTTCGGCATCTATTGAGATGATCTTTTTTTTGTTTTTTTCCTTTGTTGATGGGGTGTATCATGTTGATTGATTTGCCTATGTTGAAACAACTTTGTGACACTGGGGTGAATCAAATTTGGTCATGGTGTATGATCCTCTTATGTGTTGTCAGATTCAGTTTTCTAATATTCAGATGAGAATTTTTGCATCTAAATTTATCGAAGATATTGGCCTGCAATTTTCTTTTTTGATAGTGTCTTTCTCTGTGCTTTTTTTTGGAAAGTCTTTATTGAATTTGTTCCAATATTGCTACTGTTTTGTTTTGGTTTGTTGTTTGTGAGGCATGTGGGATCTCAGCTCCACCACCAGGGATTGTACTCACACCCCCTGCACTGGAAGGTGAAATCTTAACTGCTGGACCACCAGAAAAGTCCTCATCTGTTTTTTGTTTGTTTGTTTTAGTCAATTTCTTTCTTTATTTTTGGATGCATTGGGTGTTCGTTGCTGTGCACGGGCTCTCTCTAGTTGTGGTGAGCAGGGGCTACTCTTCATTGTGGTGTGCAGGCTGTTCATTTCGGTGGCTTCTTTTTTTGCAGAGCATGGGCTCTAGGTGTGCAGGCTTCAGCAGTTGTGGCTATCAATCTCAGTAATTGTGGCTCATGGGATGTAGAGTGCAGGCACAGTCGTTGTGGCACACAGGCTTAGTTGTCCCATGGCATGTGGGATCTTCCCAGACCAGGGCTCGAACCGATGTCCCCTGCATTGGCAGATGGATTCTTAACCACTGTGCCACCAGAGAAGTCACCCCACCTGTTTTTGATATCAAGGTGATGATGGCTTCATAGAATGTCTTTGGAAGTATCCCTTACTCTTCAATCGTTTTGAAGAGTTTGAGAAGAATTAGTGTAAGTTCTTTTTTGTATATTTGGTAGAATTTGTCTGTGAAATCATCTGATCCTGGACTTTTGTTGGTAAGGAGTTTTTTAAAATTACAGATTCTATTTTGCTTTTAGTGATCAGTATGTTCAAGTTATCTATTTCTTCTTGATTCAGTTTTGTTTGGCTGTAAAAAACCAACATATATTTTAACGTAATTTTAGCAACTAAATACTTACCATGTATTAGACCACAAAAGAGTGAAGAAAACAATATTAAAACAGTTTTTCAAATAGAAAAAGTATTGAAATATTTTTAAGAAATTGGGATAATAATGCTAATTACAATAATGACAAATTGTTCTGAACTTAAAGACTACTTTATTGGGCTTCCCTGGTAACGCAGTGGTTGCGAGTCTGCCTGCCGATGCCTGAGACACGGGTTCATGCCCTGGTCTGGGAGGATCCCACATGCCATGGAGCGGCTGGGCCCGTGAGCCATGGCCGCTGAGCCTGCGCGTCCGGAGCCTGTGCTCCGCAACGGGAGAGGCCACAACAGTAAGAGGCCCGCCTACCACACACAAAAAAAGACTATCTAAGATGCTTATTATATGCTTATTATAAGCATGATATTATATGCTTATATATTATATATGCTTATTATATGCTTATTATATTCTTATTATAGGCATGATATATGCTTATTGTTTTATTGTTTTAAAATACATGGAATGTTTTCTCCTTTCTAATGTAATTCTTTTATTTTACCTGTATATTGTGAAAAAAATGTAGTTGCACATAATATAAAAATTATACTTTAATAGGAGATATTAATCCGTTTACAGTTACTATAGTACTGAAAACACTTAGGTTTAGAGTTACCATGTTATTGAGTGCTCTTATTTATTTATTTATTTAAAAATATTTAATTTGGGGGGGGCATAAATTATTTATTTATTTTTATCATCTTTATTGGACTATAATTGCTTTACAGTGGTGTGTTAGTTTCTGCTTTATAACAAAGTGAACAAGCTCTACATATACATATATCCCCTTATCTCCTCCCTCTTGCGTCTCCCTCCCACCCTCCGTATCCCACCGTCTAAGTGGTCACAAAGTACTGAGCTGATCTCCCTGTGCTATGCAGCTGTTTCCTACTAGTTATCTGTTTTACATTTGGTAGTATATATAAGTCCATGTCACTCTCTCACTTCGTCAAGGCTTACCCTTCCCCCTCCCCATGTCCTCAAGTCCATTCTCTATGTCTGCGTCTTTATTCCTGTCCTGCCCCTAGGTTCTTCCCAACCATTTTCTTTCTTTTTTTTTTTAGATTCCATATATATGTGTTAGCATACAGTATTTGTTTTTCTCTTTCTGACTTACTGCACTCTGTATGACAGACTCTAGGTCCATCCACCTCAGTACAAATAACTCAATTACATTTCTTTTTATGGCTGAGTAATATTCCATTTTATATTGAAGATGTGCAACATCTTCTTGATCCATTCATCAGTTGATGGACACTTAGATTGCTTCCATGTGCTGGCTATTGCAAATAGAGCTCCAATGAACATTATGGAACATGACTCTTTTTGAATGATGGTATTCTCTAGGTGTATGCCCAGTACTGGGATTGCTGTATCATATGGTAGTTCTATTTTTAGGTTTTTAAAGAACCTCCATACTATTCTTGAGAGTGGGTGTATCAATTTACACTCCCACCAACGGGGCAAGAGGGTTCTATTTTCTCCACACCTCTGCAGCATTTATTGTTTCTAGATTTTTGGATGATGACCATTCTTACCTGTGTGTGGTGATACCTCATTGTAATTTTGATTTGCATTTCTCTGATGATCAGTGATGTTGAGCATTCTTTCATGTGTTTGTTGGCAATCTGTATAACTTCTTTGGAGAAATGTCTATTTAGGTCTTCTGCCCATTTATGGATTGGGTTGTTTGTTTTTTTGATATTGATCTGCACGGGCTGCTTGTAAAGTTTGGAGATTAATCCTTTGTCAGTTGCTTCATTGGAAAATATTTTCTCTCATTCTGAGGGTTGTCTTTTCATCTTGTTTACGTTTTCCTTTGTTGTGCAAAAGCTTTTAAGTCTCATTAGGTCTCATTTGTTTATTTTTGTTTTTATTTCCATTTCTCTAGGAGGTGGGTCAAAAAGGATCTTGCTGTGATTGATGTCATAGAGTGTTCTGCCTATGTTTTTTCCTCTAAGAGTTTTATAGTGTCTGGGCTTACATTTAGGTCTTTAATCCATTTTGAATTTATTTTTGTGTATGGTGTTAGGGAGTCTTCTAATTTCATTCTTTTACCTGTAGATGTCCAGTTTGCCCAGCACCACTTACTGAAGAGGCCATGATTTCTCCATTGTATATTCTTGTCTCCTTTATCAAAACTAAAGTGACCATATGTGCATAGGTTTATCTCTGGGTTTTCTCTCCTGTTCCATTGATCTATATTTCTGTTTTTGTGCCACTACCATACTGTCTTGACTACTGTAGCTTTGTAGTATTGTCTGACGTCAGGGAGCCTGATTTTTCTAGCTCTGTTCTTCTTCTCAAGATTGCTTTGGCTGTTCAGAGTCTTTTGTGTTTCCATACAAATTGTGAATTTTTTTTGTTCCAGTTGTCTGAAAAATGCCATTGGTACTTTGATATGGATTGCATTGAATCTGTAGGTTGCTTTGGGTAGTATAGTCATTTTCACTATGTTGATTCTTCCAATCCAAGAACATGGTATATCTCTCTATCTGTTTGTGTCATCTTTGATTTCTTTCCTCAGTGTCTTATAGTTTGTTGAGTAAACGTCTTTTGTCTCCTTAGGTAGGTTTATTCCTAGGTATTTTATTCTTTTTGTTGCAGTGGTAAATGGGAGTGTTTCCCTAATTTCTCTTTCAGATTTTTCATTTTAGTGTATAGGAATGAAAGAGATATGTGTACGTTAATTTTGTATGCTGCAACCTTACCAGATTGATTGATTAAGTCTAGTAGGTTTCTGGTAGCATCTTTAGGATTCTCTATGTATAGTATCATGTCATCTGCAAACAGTGAGAGCTTAACTTCTTATTTTCTGATTTGGATTCCTTTTATTTCCTTTTCTTCTCTGGTTGCTGTAGCTAAAAATTCCAGAAGTGTGTTGAATCATAGTGGTGAGAGTGGGCAACCTTGTCTTGCTTCTAATATTGGTGGAAATGGTTTCACTTTTTCACCATTGAGAATGATGTTGGCTGTGGGTTTGTCATATATGGCTTTTATTATGTTAAGGAAAGTTCCCTCTATGCCTACTTTCTTGGGTTTTTAAAAAATCATAAATGGTTATTTAATATTGTCAGAAGAATTTTCTGCATCTATTGAGATGATCATATGGTTTTTATCCTTCAGTTTTTTAGTATGGTGTATCACATTGATTTGCATATATTGAAGAATCCTTGCATCCCTTGGATAAACCCCACTTGATCTTGGTGTATGATCCTTTTAATGCTCTGTTGATTTCTGTTTGCTAGTATTTTGGTGTGGATTTTTCCATCTATGTTAATCAGTGATATTGACCTGTAGTTTTCTTTCTTTGTGACATCTTTGTCTGGTTTTGGTATCAGGGAGATGGTGGTCTCATAGAATAAGTTTGGGAGAGATCCTCCCTCTGCTCTATTTTGGAAGAGTTTGAGAAGGATAGGTGTTAACTCTTCTCTAAATGTTTGATGGAATTTGCATGTGAAGCCATCTGGTCCTGGGCTTTTGTTTGTTGGAATATTTATAATCACAGTCTCAATTTCAGTGCTTGGGATTGGTTTGTTTATAGTTTCTATTTCTTCCTGGTTCAGTCTTGGAAGGCTGTGCTTTTCTAAGAATTTGTCCATTTCTTCCAGGTTGTCCATTTTATTGGCCTATAGTTGCTTGCAGTAATCTCTCATGATCCTTTGTATTTCTGCAGTGTCAGTTGTTACTTCTCCTTTTTCATTTGTAATTCTATTGATTTGAGTCCTGTCCCTTCTTTTCTTGATGAGTCTGGCTAATGGTTTATCAATTTTGTCTATCTTCTCAGGGAACCAGCTTTTAGTTTGTTTGATCTTTGCTGTTGTTTCCTTCATTTATTTTTCATTTATTTCTGATATGATCTTTATGATTTCTTTCCTCTGCTGACTTTGTTTTTTTTTTTCTTTCTTTCTCTAATTGCTTTAGGTGTAAGGTTAGCTTGTTTATTTGAGATGTTTCTTGTTTCTTGAGGTAGGATTTTATTGCTATAAACTTCCCTCTTAGAACTCCTTTTGCTGCATCCCATAGGTTTTGGGTCTTCATGTTTTCATTGTCATTTGTTTCTAGGTATTTTTAAATTTCCTCTTTGATTTCATCAGTGATGCCTTGGTTATTAAGTAGAGTATTTTTTAGCGTCCATGTGTTTGTATTTTTTACAGATTTTTTTCCCTGTAATTGATATCTAGTCTGATAGCATTGTGGTTGGAAAAGATACTTGATAATGATTTCAATTTTCTTAAATTTACCAAGGCTTGATTTGTGACCCAAGATATGATCTATCCTGGAGAATGTTCCACGAGCCCTTGAGAAAAAGTGTATTCTGTTGTTTTTGGATGGAATGTCCTGTGAGTATCAATTAAGTCCATCTTGTTTAATGTATCATTTTAAAGCTTGTGTTTCTTTATTTATTTTCATTTTGGATGATCTGTTCATTGGTGAAAGAGGGGTGCTAAAGTCCCCTACTATGATTGTGTTACTGTCTATTTCCCCTTTTATGGCTGTTAGCATTTGCCTTATGTATTAAGTTGCTCCTATGTTGGGTGCATAAGTATATAGAATTGTTATATCTTTTTCTTGGATTGATCCCTTGATGATATGTAGTGTCCTTCTTTGTTTCCTGTAATAGTCTTTATTTTAAAGTCTTTTTTGTCGGATATGAGAATTGCTACTCTAGCTTTCTTTTGATTTCCATTTGCATGGATTATCTTATTCCATCCCCTAACTTTCAGTCTGCATGTGTCCCCAGGTCTCAAGTGGGTCTCTTGTAGACCACATATATACCAGTTATGTTTTTGGATCCATTCAGCCAGTCTATGTCTTTTGGTTGGAGCATTTAATCCATTTACATTTAAGGTAATTATTGATATGTATGTTCTTATGACCATTTTCTTAATTGTCTTGGGTTTGTTATTGTAGGTCTTTTCCTTCTCTTGTGTTTCCTGCCTAGAGAATTTCCTTTAGCATTTCTTGTAAAGCTGGTTTGGTGGTGCTAAATTCTCTTAGTTTTTGCTTGTCTGTAAAGATTTTAATTTCTCTGTCAAATCTGAATGAGATCTTTGCTGGTTCGAGTAATCTTGGTTGTAGCTTTTCCCCTTTCATCACTTTAAATATGTCCTGCCAGTCCCTTCTGGCTTGCAGAGTTTCTGCTGAAAGATCATCTGTTAACCTTACGGGGATTCCCTTGTATGTTATTTGTTGTTTTTCCCTTGCTGCTTTTAATATTTTTTCTTTGTTATTTAATTTTTGATAGTTTGATTAATATATGTTTTGGCATGTTTCTCCTTGGGTTTATCTTGTATGGGACTCTCTGCACTTCCCGGACTTGATTAATGATTCCCTTTCCCATATTAGGGAACTTTTCAACAAAAATCTCTTCAAATATTTTCTCAGTCTCTTTCTTTTTCTCTTCTACTTCTGGGACCCTGATATTCGAATGTTGGTGTGTTTAATGTGGTCCCAGAAGTGTCTCAGATTGTCCTCAATTCTTTTCATTCTTTTTTCTTTATTCTGCTCTGCAGTAGTTATTTCCACTATTTTATCTTCCAGGTCATTTATCCATTCTTCTGCCTCAGTTATTCTGCTATTGTTTCCTTCTTGAGAATTTTAAATTCCATTTATTGTGTTGTTCATCATTGTTTGTTTGCTCTTTAGTTCTTCTAGGTCCTTGTGAAATGTTTCTTGTATATTCTCCATTCCAGTTCCAAGATTTGGGATCATCTTTACTATCATTACTCTGAATTGTTTTTCAGGTAGACTGCCTGTTTTCTCTACATTTGTTTGGTCCGGTGAGTTTTTACCTTGCTCCTTCATCTGCTGTGTGTTTCTCTGTCTTCTCATTTGGCTTTGGGGACTGTGTTTGGGGTCACCTTTTTGCAGGCTGCAGATTCGTAATTCCCATTGTTTTGGTGTCTGCCTCCAGTGACTAAGGTTGGTTCAGTGGGTTGTGCAGGCTTTCTGGTGGAGGGGACTGGTGCCTGTGTTCTGGTGGGTATGTCTGGATCTTGTCCTTCTGGTGGGCAATTCTGCATCCGGTGGTGTGTTTTGGGGTGTCTGTGGCCTTATTATGATTTTAGTCAGCCCCTTTGCTAATGGGTGGGCCTGCATTCCTGTCTTGCTAGTTGTTTGGCATGGGATGTCCGGCACCATATCTTGCTGGTCTCTGACTGGAGCCAGGTCTCAGCATGGAGACGGATATCTCTGGGAGAGTTTTCATCGTTTGATATTATAAGGTGCTGGAGGTCTCTGGTAGATAAATGTCCTGAACTTGGCTCTCTCACCTCAGAGGCACAGGCCTGACACATGGCCGGAGCAGCAAGATCCTGTCAGCCACACGGCTGGGGGTGAGAGCAAGAGGTAGCTTTGGTACATCTCAAAGACCACCAATGGGATTCACTGACCATTTTCTCCCCAGACGTGAAGAAAACAAAATTCAGTCTTCGTCTAGTCAGCCACTTTGGTAGCCAGCCTCCAAGATGGCCCTAATTATCCCCTAATTATCTCCCAGTCTTCATCTACCTGTGTGTCTCCTCACACTTGAAAAAAGCTCACTGTTTAACTAATAAGAAATTGCAGAAATGACAAAGTGCAGTTTCCAAGTTTATCAAAGGCATTGCAGCTTCTGCTTTGGTTTCTGCTAGATCACTCATCCTGGGGTAATCCAGCTTCCATGTCATGAGGACACTCAAGCAGCCCTAAGGAGAGATCCATGTGTCAAGGAACTGAGGCCTCTTACTTACAACCATGTGAGTGAGTCATCTCAGAAGTCAAAAGATTTAATTTTATTTATTTTTTGTTGCATTGGGTCTTCGTTGCTGCACAAGGTTTCTCTAGTTGTGTCACACAGGGGTTACTCATCGTTGCGGCGCACGGGTTTCTCCTTGCAGTGGTTTCTCTTGTTGTGGAGTATGGACTCTAGGTGCATGGGCTTCGTAATTGTGTCATTCAGGCTCAATAGTTATTGCTTGCAGGCTCTAGAGTACAGGCTCAGTAGTTGTAGTGCACGGGCTTAGTTGTTCCATGGCATGTGGGATCTTCCCAGACAGGGCTCAAACCTGTGTCCCCTTTATTGGTATGGAGATTCTTAACCACTGTGCCACCAGGGAAGCCCCTGGTAACTAGTTCTTGAACTTTTCAGCCTCAGCAATTATGAGAAAACAAAAATATTCTGTTGTTTATAAAATACCAAGTCTCTCGTATTTTGTTTTAGCAGTGAAGGGGCTGGCTGAGGAGTAATATCTGTGAGCTTGAAGACATATCAAGAGAAACCTTTAAATCTCAAAAGAAAAAATGGGCAGGAAAGAAATCAGCAGAACAGAGTAATCAATAATTGTGAAACAGTGAAAATGCTGTGACCTATACATAATGGATATAGCAGGAGGAAAATAAAGGTAACAAAGAACAGAAAGAATTTTTTTAAATGACTGAGAATCTCCCCAAATTAATGTCTCACACTAAATCCATAACATCCAAACTTAGAGAAACATATGAATAGTAAAGAAAATTGACCAATATCTCTCAGGACCATCAATGCAAAAATCGTCAACAAAATATTAACAAATCAAATCCAACAATATTTTGAGAGAATTTTATATCATGAATGAGAAGGAATAATCCCAGTTATGCAAGGCTTGTTCAACATTCTGAAATCAAATAATTATATTCATCATATCAACACCCTAAAGACAATCATTAACATATCACTAGATTCAGAAGACCTTTGAAAAAGCCTAAAACCCATTCTTCATAAAAACTCTTAGTTAAAGAAATAGACTGGAAGTTTCTCAAGTTGATAATAAAGATCTACAGGAAACTTTGATCTTACCTCATGATTAATGGTTAAAAACATGAAGCTTTGTCACTAAGTTCAGGTAAAAACAAGGATGTCCCCTTTCATGACTCCTTTTCCATATTTTACTCCAAGTCCTTACTAATGCAATAAGGCATAAAAAGAAATAAAACAGTACAGATTGGTTAGAAAAAAATGAAAGCAGCCTAAATAAAATGTGGACCATTATACTTTATGGGCACCTCACCAAAGAAAATAGACACCATGCATATAAGTATACAGAAGAATAATCCAGATTACATGCTGCCATAAAAAAGCAAATTAAAAATACAATTACATACCACTATGTAACACTTAGAATGGCTAAAATGTGTACAATGACAAGGACAAATTCTGTAGCGGATGTGGAACATTAGGAAATGACATTTGTTATTGGTGGAAATGAAAAATAATGCAGCTACTTTGGTAGTCTGATTGACACTTGCTATAATATTGAACATTCCATTACTGTACAATCCAGCAAGTGTTCTCATGGATATTAACTGAAAGTAGTTTAAAACATACTTCCAGATGAAAACCTGCATATGGATATTTATAGCACCTAATTCAATATTGCCAAAATGTGAATGAAACTAAGGTGTCCTCCAATAGGTGAATGAAATGATATAGTATTAATATATACTGGGAATGGGATAATATTGAGCACTAAGAAAGTAAGCTATCAAGCCATAAAAATATATGGGAATTCTTTTTTTCTTTTGAAATGAGGTGATTTTCTTTATTTTGTAATTTAAATTTTATTGGAGTATAGTTGATTTACAATGTTGTGTTCATTTCAGCTGCACAGAAAGTGATTCAGTTACACATATGCATATATTCATTCTTTTTCAGAGTCTTTTCTGATAAAGATATTCCCAGAATATTGAGTAGAGTTGCCTGTGCTATACAGTAGGTCCTTGTTGCTTACCTATATTATATAGAGTAGTATTCATATGTTTACCCCAAGTTCTTGATTTACCCCTCCCCCCACCTTTCCCCTTTGGTAACCATAAGTTTGTTTTCCAAGTCTGTGAGTCTGCCTCTGTTTTGTAAGTTAGTTCATTTGTATCAATTTTTAGTTTCCACCTAGAAGTGATATCATACAATATTTGTCTTACTCTGTCTGACTCACTTCACTTAGTACAATCATCTCTAGGTCCATCCATGTTACTGCAATTGACATTATTTTCTTCTATTTTTTTTTCTTTTGCGGTACACAGGCCTCTCACTGTTGTGGCCTCTCCCATTGCGGAGCACAGGCTCAGGATACACAGGCTCCGGACGCGCAGGTTCAGCGGCCATGGCTCACGGGCCTAGTCGCCCCATGGCATGTGGGATCTTCCCAGACCGGGGCATGAACCCGTGTCCCCTGCATCAGCAGGCAGACTCTCAACCACTGCACCACCAGGGAAGCCCCTATTTTCTTCTATTTTATGGCTGAGTCATATTCCATTATATATATGTATCACATATTCTTTACCTATATTCGTATGTTGATGGACATTTTGGTTGCTTCCATGTCTTCACTATTGTAAAGAGTGTTGCAGTGAACATTGGGGAAGATGTGTCTTTTCGATTTATGCTTTCCTTCAGATATGCACACAGGAGTAAACTTGCTGGATCATCTGGTAACTCTATTTTATTTTATTTTCTTTCATTTCATTTCAATTTCTTTGGAGTATAGTTGATTTACAATGTTGTGTTACTTTCTGCTACACAGCAGAGTGAAGCAGTTATACATATATCCAATCCTTTTTGGATTCCTTTCCCACACAGGTCATTACAGAGTATTGTGTAGAGTTCCTCAAGTGCTATACAGTAGGCCCGTATTTGTTATTTTTAAAATATATAGTGGTGGGCTTCCTTGGTGGCGCAGTGGTTGAGAGTCCGCCTGCCGATGCAGGGGACACGGGTTCGTGTCCTGGTCTGGGAAGATCCCACATGCCGTGGAGCGGCCGGGCCCGTGAGCCATGGCCGCTGAGCCTGCGCGTCCGGAGCCTGTGCTCCGCAACGGGAGAGGCCACAGCAGTGAGAGGCCCGCGTACCGCAAAAAAAAAAAAAATATATATATATATATATAGTGGTGTGTATATGTCAATCCCAATTTATCCCTCCCGCCTCCCCTTACTCTGGTAACCTCCAGTCTGTGCTCCATAGTGGCTGTTGCCAATTGGCATTGCCACCAATAGTGAAGTATTTGTGGCACAGTAGTTAAGAATCTGCCTACCAGTGCAGGGGACACAGGTTTGAACCCTGACCCAGGAAGATCCCACACGCTGCAGAGCACCTAAGCCTGTGTGCCACAACTACTGAGTCTGCGCTCTAGAGCCCATGAGCCACAACTACTGAGCTCACGTGCCACAACTACTGAAGCCTGTGTGCCTAGAGCCTGTGCTCCACAACAAGAGAAGCCACCGCAAAGAGAAGGCTGCGTACCACAACGATGAGTAGCCCCCGCTTGCTGCAACTATAGAAAAGCCGCATGCAGCAACGGGGACCCAAAGCAGATTAAAATATACGAATAATATGTAGTAGGTTTCTCTTTTTTCCACACCTTCTGAAGCATTTCTTGTTTCTAGACATTGTGAGGATGGCTATTCTGAGTGGTTCTAGGTGATACTTCTTTGTACATCTGATTTGCATTTGTCTGACATAAAGCAATGGTGAGCATCTTCATGTGTGCTTTTTTTTGAACAGTGTGAGTAAAATGTACCCCTTGAAAAAGGGTTATTGAAAGGTTGCCTTGTTTTGAAGTCTATTTCGATTATCTACCCCAAGGCATTTTTTTTGTGTGTGGTACACGGGTCTCTCACTGCCATGGCCTCTGCTACTGCAGAGCACAGGCTCAGGATGCACGGGCTCCGGATGCACAGATTCAGCGGCCATGGCTCACGGGCCCAGCTGGTCCATGGCGTGTGGGATCCTCCCGAACAGGGGCACGAACCCATGTCCCCTGCATCGGTAGGAGGACTCTCAACCACTGTCCCACCAGGGAAGCCCACCAAGACATTTTTTGAGGGCTGTTGTCACTTACAGCTTCCCAGGCATTGTGAATATGAAGTGCCTATAAGGTCCAGGTTTAGAATTGTTGTTATGGGAAAGAGAAGGTGGCAGGATTTCTCCTGTCCCTCTCTGGTTACTGACACAACCTTAGCTGTAGGGAAAGTCCTGTTCCTGGGTTTTAAATTAGAGCGGGATGTGCCTGACCAAACATGTAAGGGCTTCCGTCCCATTCCTCCTTCCCCCTTCCCCTTCAGCCCCCGAACAAGCATAAACCCCTGCAGAGTCACCTGTTGAGGGGGCTGTCGTGTAGAGTCTGATGACCCTAACGAAGGAGTCAGAAGGTCGGAACCCAAACACCAGGGTATGTTGAGACCAGGTGATTTTCCAAATGTCATGCAGCCCAGAGAGCCCACCATCCTTTGGGTGTCAGAGGGTTGGTTTAGTAGTATGAGGGCACACTTCGATCTGGAGATTGTGATCCCATGCAGAGGGGACCAAGTACTACATGTTCAAGGGGGGTGAATTAGCTGGCGTATCCTTCCGAGGTCCTCAGGCCCACAACAGTCCAGCCTTGGGATCAAATTGTGTCTGTGTCCAAGGATGTGACACTAGCACGTCCACCGTGACTAAATGGATTTAGTGATCATTTTTCTTTTCTATAATTTAATTTTAAATTTATAATGGGGTATAGTTGATTTACCATGTTGTGTTCATTTTTGATATACACCAACATGATTCATTTATACAGAGATGACTATACATTCTCTTTGGAATTATTTTCCCATTGAGGTTACTAAAGGGTGTTGAGAAGAGTTCCAAGTGCTCTACAGCAGATCCAGTTTGATGACAAGTTTTCTCTCTGAAAATATGTATATACTAACTCCAACCTCATGATTTGTGCCTCCAACACACCTTTCCAGTTTGGTAACCATAAGTTTGTGTTCTAAGCCTGGGACTCTGTTTCTGTGTTGTAAGATAGTACCTTTGTATCAATATGTAGATTCCACAGATAAGTAATATCATATGATATTTATCATTGTCTGATTTATGCCACATAGTATGAATGCATCTACGTCCTTCTGAGTGGCTGCAAATGGCCTTATTTCATTCATTTCATGGCTGAGTAATATTCCACTGTACATATCTACCATAATTTCTTTATCCAGTCTTCCTTCCAAGGACGTTTACGTAACTTCCAAGTAGGGGCTCTTGTAAACAGGGCTGCATAAATTTTGGAGTGCCTGGGTACTGTCAATTTACATTTTTTCCAAGATACAGGCCCAGGAGTGGAAGTGCCATATGCTCTGAAGCTCTGCTTTTTAGATTTTTAAGGAATCACCACCCACTTCTCCAGAGTGGCTGTTAGCAATTTACATTCCCACCATCAGCTTGTCAGGGTTCCCTTTTATCCACACCCTGTCCTGCATTTCAGGTTTTACACTTTGTGAGGTTGGCCATTCTGACTGGTGCAAAGCGATACCGCTTCCTCACTCTTCCCGAACAGACGGTGTACCATCCTCTGGATGTCCCATTCATGTTTTACCTGGAGGAAGGGTCCTCTGCACCTGGAGATATGGGACCCATGGAATGGGGGCCAGGCAGTGTTACTGTAAAAGTACTGCATTTGCTGTCCCATCCTCAGCAAGCCTCTCAGACCCACGAGTGTAGAGCCTTAGGTCCCATCCAGCTGTGTGTCTAGATGTGGTCAGTCCAGGTTGCATCACAGCCCTTGAACACATTTTGTAAGAATTTCTCTCTCTCTCACTGTCTTTTTTTGTTCTTTTTATTTAATTTTATAATGGGGTAGAGCTGATTTTCAATACTATGATTCTTCCTGCACTACATCTATCCACTTGATTCACTTAAAGAGAGACACCAATCAATTCTTTTACAGATTCTTACAGTCTTATATACGCTTTTCCAGTGACAGCAGTGTGCTGAGTCCAGCTACTTGAGCTATTCAGCAGGTCCTGTTGATTACGTATTTTGTTTATGGAACCGTATCTATGCTAATTCCAACCTCCTGGTTTATGCATCACCCCCACCACACCTTTCTCTTTTAGAAGTCATAAATGTGTTTTCTTCATGTGTGACTCGGTTTCTGTTTTGTAAGTGAGTTCATGTGTAGCTATTTTTAGATACCACGTATAATTGATACCTTATGATAAGTCTCTACTAATGTCTGACTTACGTCACTTAGAATGATCGTACGTGAGTCTCCACGAGTTGCTGCAACTGGCCTTATTTCATTGATTTAATTGCTCAGGAATATTACATTGTACATAAGTACCACAAATTCTTTATCCATTTCTTCCTTCAAGGACATGTATGTTGTACCCAAGTTGAGGCATTTTAAGCAGAGCAGCATTAAACGTAGGGATGCCTGTGTCCTGTCGACTTTTGGTATTACCACTATATACGCCCAAGATTGGAAGAGCCATATGGTCTGTAGCTCTATTTTTCTGGAAGGTTAAGGAAACAGCATGCACTTTTCCAGAGTGGCCGTTGACTATTTACATCCCCCCAATCAGGATAAAGAGGCTTCCTTTGCTCCATGGCCTGAGCTGCATTTCTGCTTTACACTTTTCCAAAATGGCACTATTGACTAATGCGAAGTCAGAATACTTTGTAGTGCTGATTTGCATTTCGTGGTTGTTTGGTTCGCCAAAAAGGGCGTATGGGTTTTGCCTGAAAATGTTTATGTTTATAATGGGGTTTAGCTGATTTTCACTGCTGTGGTTATGTCGCTTTACACTCACGTGATTCACTTACACAGGGATATCAATAAATACATTTTAATATTTGTACAACTCAGATATATTCTTCTGTGGTGAATAGGGTGGGTTGAGTACAGATCATTGAGCAATAAGTAGGTCTTGAGGATTACCTACTTGGTTTATGGAACGGTTTATGTGCTAATTTCAAACTCTTGTTTTATGCATCACCCCACATCACCAATGCCCTGAAGCAGGCATCAGTGTGTTTTCAAATATTTAACTCTCTTCTATATTGTAATTCGGTTGATCTGTAGCGATTTTTAAAGGGATGTTTCAGGCAATTCTGCCTTGCGTTCAACGCCTCTTCGTAGGCTGACCTCAATATATTTTGGGGCAATAGTTATCGTTTAGAACTCTGCAGGTTTGGGAAGTGCAGTGCCCCTGAGCTCCATTTCCCAAGTCGCTTTTTTGTGAGTGGGACGCAACACGGCTGGATGGCTTCACGCCCTATTGTCGATCCGGGGTGGCAGGCTGAGCCTTTGGTGAATTCTTCTTCGTGATGGGAAATGAGAGTGACATGTGCCTGAGCACACACCTCCAGCGAGTCTCTCATTGGTTCCCCCTCTTGCAGTTCATCCTGCGGACAAATTGCAGACGGTACGAAAGAGGCATGGAAAGGCGCTGAGTCTCCAAGTGGGGAGATTGTTAGTAAGGGGGCCTGAATGGAGAACACGAGCACCAGGAGATGAAAACTGAGGTGAGTTTCAGAAAGCTTTCCCGATCCCACGGTGTAGCATCCGCTGGGTTTCCAATGAGTGCTTTCGCTGTCGGAAGATTGCGTTGAACCTGGAGAGTTGGGACCCATGGAATGGGGAGCAGGCAGGATTCCTTTCAAGGGTCTGCATTTGCTTTCCCAACCTCACCAATCGTCTCAGCCCCAAGAGTGTCCAGCCTTATGTCTTCTGCCGCTGGGGCTGTAGATGTGGTCAATCCTGGTTGCATGCCAGTCCCTGAACGCATTTTGGAAGAATTTCTCTCTGTTTTGCCCTGCTTGTTTCTTCTTTGTGTTGGAAATGTATCCTCAGAATGGGTCTGAGCTGATTTTCCCTGCTGTTTTTAGACCACTTTACACACACTTGATGCACTTACACAGAGATATCAAGACTTAGCTTTTAAGATGCTTACTAGTCGGATAGATACTTGTGCGATGAACAGGGTCTGGTGAGTCCAGTTGATTGAGCAAGGAGTAGGTCGTGTCCATTCCATATTCGGTTTTCGGAAGGGTATCTGTGCTCATTTCAAACTCGAGTTTTATGCGTCACCCCACCTCACCTTTCCCCTGAAGCAGGCATAAGTGTGTTTTCTAAAAGCGTGACTCTGTTCTGTTTGGGGATTCAGTGCATGGGGAGCGATTTTTACATTCCCTCGATAAGTGATATCATAAGTTTCTTTTTTTGTGGGACTTATTTCACTGAGGATGATCGTACCTAAATCCACTCAGGATGCTGCTACCAGCCTCATGACGTGGATTTCATGGCTGAGTGACACTCCATTGGACCTACGTAGCACCACTTGTCCACTTGTCCACTTGTCTTTGTCCACTTCTCCACTTGTCTTTGTCCACTTGGCTCTTTCCTGGGATATGAAACGTGTACCGGAGTGGAGGTTCTTGTCAAGACAGCAGCCCTCAACTTTGGGGTCCCTGTGTCTGGTTGATTTTTTCATTTTCCCAAGGTCAACGCCCATGTGTGGAAGTGCCCTATGCTCTGTGGTTCTGTGTTTTACATGTTTTGGGAAAGAGGATACACTTGTGAAGATTGGCTGTTGGCCATTGACATCCCGCCCATCAGCTTAACAAGGCTCCCTTGACTCCGTGGCCTGTCCTGCCTTTCTGGTTTTTAGACTTTTTTCGCCTGGCCCTTTTGCCCGGGGGTGGGGCGAGAGATTACTTTGTAGTGCTGATTTGCTCTCCCAGGTTGCTTGGTTGGCCAAAAAGGGCGTATGCGTTTTTTCCTGAATATATTCAGGAAAAAACGCATACGCCCTTTTTGGCCAACCGCATCAATGTCCACGTTCTGGCGCTTTTCATGTGCTATAGGGGCCATTCCGATGTACCCGTTGACATCCGTTTCCTGCAATTCTGCCTTGCGTTCAGCGCCTCTTCGTAGCCTGACCTCAATATATTTTGGGGCGATAGTTATCGTTTAGAACTCTGCAGGTTTGGGAAGTGCAGTGCCCCTGAGCTCCATTTCCCAAGTCACTTTTTTGTGAGTGGGACGCAACACGGCTGGATGGCTTCACGCCCTATTGTCGATCCGGGGTGGCAGGCTGAGCCTTTGGTGAATTCTTCTTCGCGATGGGAAATGAGAGTGACATGTGCCCGACCACACAACTCCAGCGAGTCTCTCATTGGTTCCCCCTCTTGCAGTTCATCCTGCGGACAAATTGCAGACGGTACGAAAGAGGCATGGAAAGGCGCTGAGTTCCCAAGTGAGGAGATTTTTAGTAAGGGGTCCTGAATGGAGAACACGAGAACCAGGAGATGAAAACTGAGGTGAGTTTCAGAAAGATTTCCCGATCCCACGGTGTAGCATCCGCTGGGTTTCCAATGAGTGCTTTCGCCGTCGGAAGATTGCGTTGAACCTGGAGAGTTGGGACCCATGGAATGGGGAGCACGCAGGATTCCTTTCAAGGGTCTGCATTTGCTTTCCCAACCTCACCAATCGTCTCAGCCCCAAGAGTGTCCAGCCTTATGTCTTCTGCCGCTGGGGCTGTAGATGTGGTCAATCCTGGTTGCATGCCAGTCCCTGAACGCATTTTGGAAGAATTTCTCTCTGTTTTGCCCTGCTTGTTTCTTCTTTGTGTTGGAAATGTATCCTCAGAATGGGTCTGAGCTGATTTTCCCTGCTGTTTTTAGACCGCTTTACACACACTTGATGCACTTACACAGAGATATCAAGACTTAGCTTTTAAGATGCTTACTAGTCGGATAGATACTTGTGCGATGAACAGGGTCTGGTGAGTCCAGTTGATTGAGCAAGGAGTAGGTCGTGTCCATTCCATATTCGGTTTTCGGAAGGGTATCTGTGCTCATTTCAAACTCGAGTTTTATGCGTCACCCCACCTCACCTTTCCCCTGAAGCAGGCATAAGTGTTTTTTCTAAAAGCGTGTCTCTGTTCTGTTTGGGGATTCAGTTCATGGGGAGCGATTTTTACATTCCCTCGATAAGTGATATCATAAGCTTCTTTTTTTGTGGGACTTATTTCACTGAGGATGATCGTACCTAAATCCACTCAGGATGCTGCTACCAGCCTCATGACGTGGATTTCATGGCTGAGTGACACTCCATTGGACCTACGTAGCACCACTTGTCCACTTGTCCACTTGTCTTTGTCCACTTCTCCACTTGGCTCTTTCCTGGGATATGAAACGTGTACCGGAGTGGAGGTTCTTGTCAAGACAGCAGCCCTCAACTTTGGGGTCCCTGTGTCTGGTTGATTTTTTCATTTTCCCAAGGTCAACGCCCATGTGTGGAAGTGCCCTATGCTCTGTGGTTCTGTGTTTGACATGGTTTGGGAAAGAGGATACACTTGTGAAGATTGGCTGTTGGCCATTGACATCCCGCCCATCAGCTTAACAAGGCTCCCTTGACTCCGTGGGCTGTCCTGCCTTTCTGGTTTTTAGACTTTTTTCGCCTGACCCTTTTGCCCCGGGGGGTGTGGCGAGAGATTTCTTTGTAGTGCTGATTTGCTCTCACAGGTTGCTTGGTTGGCCAAAAAGGGCGTATGCGTTTTTTCCTGAATACAGGAAAAAACGCATACGCCGTTTTTGGCCAACCGCATCATTGTCCACGTTCTGGCGCTTTTCATGTGCTATCGGGGCCATTCCGATGTACCCGTTGACATCCGTTTCCTGCAGTTCTGCCTTGCGTTCAGCGCCTCTTCGTAGCCTGACCTCAATATATTTTGGGGCGATAGTTATCGTTTAGAACTCTGCAGGTTTGGGAAGTGCAGTGCCCCTGAGCTCCATTTCCCAAGTCGCTTTTTTGTGAGTGGGACGCAACACGGCTGGATGGCTTCACGCCCTATTGTCGATCCGGGGTGGCAGGCTGAACCGCTGGTGAATTCTTCTTCGTGATGGGAAATGAGAGTGACATGTGCCCGACCAAACACCTCCAGCGAGTCTCTCATTGGTTCCCCCTCTTGCAGTTCATCCTGCGGACAAATTGCAGACGGTACGAAAGAGGCATGGAAAGGCGCCGAGTCTCCAAGTGGGGAGATTGTTAGTAAGGGGGCCTGAATGGAGAACACGAGCACCAGGAGATGAAAACTGAGGTGAGTTTCAGAAAGCTTTCCCGATCCCACGGTGTAGCATCCGCTGGGTTTCCAATGAGTGCTTTCGCTGTCGGAAGATTGCGTTGAACCTGGAGAGTTGGGACCCATGGAAAGGGGAGCACGCAAGATTCCTTTCAAGGGTCTGCATTTGCTTTCCCAACCTCACCAATCGTCTCAGCCCCAAGAGTGTCCAGCCTTATGTCTTCTGCCGCTGGGGCTGTAGATGTGGTCAATCCTGGTTGCATGCCAGTCCCTGAACGCATTTTGGAAGAATTTCTCTCTGTTTTGCCCTGCTTGTTTCTTCTTTATGTTGGAAATGTATCCTCAGAATGGGTCTGAGCTGATTTTCCCTGCTGGTTTTAGGCTGCTTTACACACACTTGATGCACTTACACAGAGATATCAAGACTTAGCTTTTAAGATGCTTACTAGTCGGATAGATACTTGTGCGATGAACAGGGTCTGGTGAGTCCAGTTGATTGAGCAAGGAGTAGGTCGTGTCCATTCCATATTCGGTTTTCGGAAGGGTATCTGTGCTCATTTCAAACTCGAGTTTTATGCGTCACCGCAACTCACCTTTCCCCTGAAGCAGGCATAAGTGTGTTTTCTAAAAGCGTGACTCTGTTCTGTTTGGGGATTCAGTTCATGGGGAGCGATTTTTACATTCCCTCGATAAGTGATATCATAAGTTTCTTTTTTTGTGGGACTTATTTCACTGAGGATGATCGTACCTAAATCCACTCAGGATGCTGCTACCAGCCTCATGACGTGGATTTCATGGCTGAGTGACACTCCATTGGACCTACGTAGCACCACTTGTCCACTTGTCCACTTGTCTTTGTCCACTTGTCCACTCGTCTTTGTCCACTTGGCTCTTTCCTGGGATATGAAACGTGTACCGGAGTGGAGGTTCTTGTCAAGACAGCAGCCCTCAACTTTGGGGTCCCTGTGTCTGGTTGATTTTTTCATTTTCCCAAGGTCAACGCCCATGTGTGGAAGTGCCCTATGCTCTGTGGTTCTGTGTTTTCCATGGTTTGGGAAAGAGGATACACTTGTGAAGATTGGCTGTTGGCCATTGACATCCCGCCCATCAGCTTAACAAGGCTCCCTTGACTCCGTGGCCTGTCCTGCCTTTCTGGTTTTTAGACTTTTTTCGCCTGACCCTTTTGCCCCGGGCGGGGGGGGGCGAGAGATTTCTTTGTAGTGCTGATTTGCTCTCCCAGGTTGCTTGGTTGGCCAAAAAGGGCGTATGCGTTTTTTCCTGAATATATTCAGGAAAAAACGCATACGCCCTTTTTGGCCAACCGCATCATTGTCCACGTTCTGGCGCTTTTCATGTGCTATCGGGGCCATTCCGATGTACCCGTTGACATCCGTTTCCTGCAGTTCTGCCTTGCGTTCAGCGCCTCTTCGGAGCCTGACCTCAATATATTTTGGGGCGATAGTTATCGTTTAGAACTCTGCAGGTTTGGGAAGTGCAGTGCCCCTGAGCTCCATTTCCCAAGTCGCTTTTTTGTGAGTGGGACGCAACACGGCTGGATGGCTTCACGCCCTATTGTCGATCCGGGGTGGCAGGCTGAACCTCTGGTGAATTCTTCTTCGTGATGGGAAATGAGAGTGACATGTGCCCGACCAAACACCTCCAGCGAGTCTCTCATTGGTTCCCCCTCTTGCAGTTCATCCTGCGGACAAAATGCAGACGGTACGAAAGAGGCATGGAAAGGCGCCGAGTCTCCAAGTGGGGAGATTGTTAGTAAGGGGGCCTGAATGGAGAACACGAGCACCAGGAGAGGAAAACTGAGGTGAGTTTCAGAAAGCTTTCCCGATCCCACGGTGTAGCATCCGCTGGGTTTCCAATGAGTGCTTTCGCTGTCGGAAGATTGCGTTGAACCTGGAGAGTTGGGACCCATGGAATGGGGAGCACGCAGGATTCCTTTCAAGGGTCTGCATTTGCTTTCCCAACCTCACCAATCGTCTCAGCCCCGAGAGTGTCCAGCCTTATGTCTTCTGCCGCTGGGGCTGTAGATGTGGTCAATCCTGGTTGCATGCCAGTCCCTGAACGCATTTTGGAAGAATTTCTCTCTGTTTTGCCCTGCTTGTTTCTTCTTTATGTTGGAAATGTATCCTCAGAATGGGTCTGAGCTGATTTTCCCTGCTGGCTTTAGGCCGCTTTACACACACTTGATGCACTTACACAGAGATATCAAGACTTAGCTTTTAAGATGCTTACTAGTCGGATAGATACTTGTGCGATGAACAGGGTCTGGTGAGTCCAGTTGATTGAGCAAGGAGTAGGTCGTGTCCATTCCATATTCGGTTTTCGGAAGGGTATCTGTGCTCATTTCAAACTCGAGTTTTATGCGTCACCCCACCTCACCTTTCCCCTGAAGCAGGCATAAGTGTGTTTTCTAAAAGCGTGACTCTGTTCTGTTTGGGGATTCAGTTCATGGGGAGCGATTTTTACATTCCCTCGATAAGTGATATCATAAGTTTCGTTTTTTGTGGGACTTATTTCACTGAGGATGATCGTACCTAAATCCACTCAGGATGCTGCTACCAGCCTCATGACGTGGATTTCATGGCTGAGTGACACTCCATTGGACCTACGTAGCACCACTTGTCCACTTGACTTTGTCCACTTGTCCACTCGTCTTTGTCCACTTGGCTCTTTCCTGGGATATGAAACGTGTACCGGAGTGGAGGTTCTTGTCAAGACAGCAGCCCTCAACTTTGGGGTCCCTGTGTCTGGTTGATTTTTTCATTTTCCCAAGGTCAACGCCCATGTGTGGAAGTGCCCTATGCTCTGTGGTTCTGTGTTTTACATGGTTTGGGAAAGAGGATACACTTGTGAAGATTGGCTGTTGGCCATTGACATCCCGCCCATCAGCTTAACAAGGCTCCCTTGACTCCGTGGGCTGTCCTGCCTTTCTGGTTTTTAGACTTTTTTCGCCTGACCCTTTTGCCCCGGGGGGGGGGGGGCGAGAGATTTCTTTGTAGTGCTGATTTGCTCTCCCAGGTTGCTTGGTTGGCCAAAACGGGCGTATGCGTTTTTTCCTGAATATATTCAGGAAAAAACGCATACGCCCTTTTTGGCCAACCGCATCATTGTCCACGTTCTGGCGCTTTTCATGTGCTATCGGGGCCATTCCGATGTACCCGTTGACATCCGTTTCCTGCAGTTCTGCCTTGCGTTCAGCGCCTCTTCGGAGCCTGACCTCAATATATTTTGGGGCGATAGTTATCGTTTAGAACTCTGCAGGTTTGGGAAGTGCAGTGCCCCTGAGCTCCATTTCCCAAGTCGCTTTTTTGTGAGTGGGACGCAACACGGCTGGATGGCTTCACGCCCTATTGTCGATCCGGGGTGGCAGGCTGAACCGCTGGTGAATTCTTCTTCGTGATGGGAAATGAGAGTGACATGTGCCCGACCAAACACCTCCAGCGAGTCTCTCATTGGTTCCCCCTCTTGCAGTTCATCCTGCGGACAAATTGCAGACGGTACGAAAGAGGCATGGAAAGGCGCCGAGTCTCCAAGTGGGGAGATTGTTAGTAAGGGGGCCTGAATGGAGAACACGAGCACCAGGAGATGAAAACTGAGGTGAGTTTCAGAAAGCTTTCCCGATCCCACGGTGTAGCATCCGCTGGGTTTCCAATGAGTGCTTTCGCTGTCGGAAGATTGCGTTGAACCTGGAGAGTTGGGACCCATGGAATGGGGAGCACGCAGGATTCCTTTCAAGGGTCTGCATTTGCTTTCCCAACCTCACCAATCGTCTCAGCCCCAAGAGTGTCCAGCCTTATGTCTTCTGCCGCTGGGGCTGTAGATGTGGTCAATCCTGGTTGCATGCCAGTCCCTGAACGCATTTTGGAAGAATTTCTCTCTGTTTTGCCCTGCTTGTTTCTTCTTTATGTTGGAAATGTATCCTCAGAATGGGTCTGAGCTGATTTTCCCTGCTGTTTTTAGACCGCTTTACACACACTTGATGCACTTACACAGAGATATCAAGACTTAGCTTTT